>NC_052360.1:30707225-30749881 GCF_009727055.1 Benincasa hispida
CAATATTTTGAAGATGAAGCGAAATTGTGCCATCAATTTGGAGATGAAGCGAAGCCACGCTATGACTTTGAAGATGAAGTGAACCATGCCAAAATTTGACGATGAAGCGAAGCTGCGTCATGATTTTGTAGACTGACTCATTGAAGATGGAGCCAAGCCATGAACACCGACCATAAACTTGAAGATGAAGTGGAGCCATGCACACCGATCTTGAGCTTAAAGATGGAGTGGAGCCATGCACATCGACCTTGAACTTGAAGACGGAGCGGAGCCATGCACACCGAGCTTGAACTTGAAGATGGAAGTGGAGCCATGCACACCAATCTTAAACTTGAAGATGGAAGTAGAGCCATGCACATTGATCTTGAACTTGAAGATGGAAATGGGGCCATGCACGTCAATCTTGAACTTGAAGACGGAAGTGGGGTCATGCACGCCAATCTTGAACTTGAAGATGGAGCAGCATCGATGGAGCCTCTGAACTTGAAGATGGAGAAGCATCGACGAGACCTTTGTGTTTGAGTTTGAAAAAGCATCGGCAAATCCTCCGCATTTGAGTTTGATGAAGCATCGGCGAATCCTCTACACTTGAGCTTGAAGAATCGGTGAATCCTCCGTATTTGAGCTTGAAGCATCCATAAATCCTTCGCACTTGAGTTTGATGAAGCATCGATGAATCTTCACATTGAGCTCGACTTCGCGACTTTGAGAATGAAGATGCCATTGAAAAGCCTCCAGACTTGAGCATGAAGATGAAGCATCGATGAAACCTCTGAACTTGAAGATGGAAGAGCATCCGAGTTTGATTTTCAAGAGGAAGCGAAGTGCATTCCAAGCGTGTGCCTTTTATTTTACTGTGCTAGCTCCTTACGAGGGATGAACTTCTTCAATCCGTTATGTTGCCCCCAATAAGGATTAACATCTTCAATCTGGAGTGTCATTCTTTAATGGGGATGATCAACATCAATCTTGTAGTATCATATTTGCGTGGTTGTCGTACCTCTTCTGATGGACTAAACTTAAATTTCTTTAAGTTTTCTTCGTACCTTTAAAGAAAGGAATCAAATCATGACGTAGTTCAAATTTTTTTTTTTTTAACTGGAATGAACTTGAAGTTTCTTTCAAGCTGCCTACATACCCTTCATAATGATAGGGATCAAGTCATAATGTAGTTCAAGAAGTTTTTTTTGTTTTTTGTTTTTTTTTTAACTGGACTGAACTTAAAGTTTCTTTCAAGTTGCCTACATACTCTTCATAATGATAGGGATCAAGTCATAATGTAGTTCAAGAAGAATGTTTTTTTTTTGTGCGACTGAACTTAAATTTCTTTAAGCTGCCTACGTACCCTCTATAATGATAGGGATCAAGTCGTAACGTAGTTTGTACAAAGATTTTTTTTTTTTTTTTTTTTTGTGGAGGGGGCCATTCATATTTTAAGCTCATGCGGGCCAGGAGCATCATGCAATTTAGGCTCTTGCGATGAGGAGCTTCTTCATTTAAACTTCAGAAGCTCTTATTTCATCATGGTTTTGATTATCCTCTTCATTTGTAGGATTCGTCAATATGATGAGTGTTGGCTTCACTATCAAGGAACCTTCTGTACTTAATCAACAGAAAATTTCCTCTTCATGCGTGAAGGGACACGACTGTGAATCTTTTCGTCGTTTTTTTTTCATGGAATGACGTTGGCTTCAAGATTTTCATCCTTCCTTTACGTTGATCGCTTGTTGTCTTGAGATGATCAAAAGTAGATGCTGAAGGTTGATCTTTCTTTAATGTGGATATACTTATCCTTTTGAAGGCTGAAGTTCGAGCAGAAGTAGTCGTTGGACATTGGTCTTCTTCTCCTATTGTGGCCATACTCAATCTTTGAAAGACTGAAGATTGAGCACTTGAAGGCTTAATACGATCAAAGATAGAAGTTCTTTGCTTCATTTCTTCTGAGTCGTTGACTTCTTCAGCAGTCACATGATTGTTGTCGACTTCTACTATGTCGACAGTGTGACATGCAATAACTTCTGATATTTTCTTTGGATGATTATTGAGAAAGCTTCTTGGGGGAAATTCTGCCGAAGACGCCGGCCGTCATAATTGAGGGAAGTCCTTGTCTTCTTTCTTAGCAAGCTTAGGCATCCGTGTCATTTTTTTGCCTTTCTTTTATGAGTTTTGTTTCTTCTTCTATAGCTTCGATAGGAACGGGACTCTTTTTGGGTGGAGTTTGGTTGTCTTCTCTTTCGATGAGTCACTACTATCCACCCTTCGTTGTCATCTTTAAGAGTTGGACGACGCTTCTAGCCCTCATTGTGCCTTCTTTCAAATTTTTGTTTTCCTTTGGAGGAAAATTTCAGCGGGGTCACATGAACGACCATAGATTCTTTTGTGGCACTACCCACGATCTTTTCAGTGCCCTTGGCATCATTTTTGTATTTTCTCCCTTCAGAGACTAGGAAATCTTTAGTTCCCCTATTGGTAATGCTCAGCTTCATATCATGAGCGGTGTTGCTAGCTCCTCAAATGTACGAGGTTTTATCCCTTGTAGGATGTAGAGAAGCTCCCAGTGCATGCCTTGAATGCATATCTCCATTGCAGATAATTCAGTAAGTCTATCTTTGCAATCCAGACTTAAAGCTTTCCATCGGTTGATGTAATCGACGACCGTCTCTCCCTTCCACTGTTTGATGTTCGTCAGCTCCATCATGCTAACAGTGCGCCTTGTACTTTAGAAGCAGTTCAAGAACTCCCTTTCTAGCTGTTCCCAACTGTCAATCACTTCTGGCTCCAAATCAATATACCAATCGAAAGCATTTCCTTTCAAGGTACGGACGAATTGTTTGACTAGCTGGTCTTCTCTGGTTCCTGTATTTTCGTAGGTTTCAATGAAGTGTGCAATATGTTGTTTTGGATTGCCCTTTCCATCAAACTGCTAGAACTTTGGAGGTTGATACCCAGCTGGCATTCTCAAGTTGTCGATTCTTTTGGTGTATGGCTTCGAGTACATAAAGGAAGTTTTCAACGGTCCTACGTACTAAGCTCTTATGGAGTTTGTGATCATATCCTAGAGCTGTTGAAATAACAGGGAGGCAACAAAGGTGGATTGTGGTGGCTGACTTTCCTGCAAGACAGTCTTTCCTTTGTCATTGGCTTTTGTAACTGGGAATTAACTTGATTCAGCAGTATCTTGAGCTTGTGTCTGATCTCTTAAAGCAGCGATTTCATGATCTCACTTCTCTACAGCCTTCATTAGGAGATTTATCTTTACCTCAATCTCTGCCATGGTCGACTCAGTTGTTACGTCAGCCATCATGGCAGACATTACATCAAAATGTAATTCTTTCTCTAATAGATCAGTAGCAGAAGCATAGTTGTCGAACAAGGGATTTTTTCTGATGACAATCCCGCCTTTAAGAGATTCCATCAGCTGGTCCCAGATTTCCTCCATATGTAAGTGTTGCTTGCGATGGTAGCTTTGGATGCAATTTTCTTTGGTGCCATTTGTAGATTTTTCAGACTTGGATGACGAGAGAGAGATGAGAAGTAGAGATGTCCCACTGGGCGTGCCAATTTGTTCGCACAAGATTCCAAGAGAAATTTATTTCGTGGAACTTGAACTTTGTATTTGTATTAATTTTTTGGAAAGTGAGTACAATCTCTAATACACATTATTTTGATGCTTTCAAAATAAAATATAAACTTTAAGCTAGTTGATCTTCTTGGGTGATCAGCCTTTGGGCTTGTTGATCTTCTTGGGTGATCGGCCTTTGGGCTTATTGATCTTCTTGGATGATCAGCCTTTGGGCTTGATGATCTTCTTGGATGATCGGCCTTTGGACTTGTTAATCTTCTAGGATGATCGGCTTTTGGGCTTGATGATCTTCTTGGATGATCGGCCTTTAGACTTGTTGATCTTATTGAAGGATTAGTGTTCACACGAGGCTTTCGGAGAAACTTGTTTTGTGGAGTTGAACTTGAGTTGGAGTTGATATTGAAGTTGATTTGATGCGATGTGGTTTGATCCCTAATACTTGATCCTCTGATTCTCTCTCAATTGTCTGACCTGAAGAAGAAAAGCACCGAACGTTCTTGAAGTAGAAGCCTTAGAAGAGTCCTCTTTATGTCTTCAAGGGACTTCTCTCTTCTAGGAGTGGAGTCTTGAAAGTCTTCTGCTTGTTGATGAATTCTCTAGACTCTCTGAATGTAGAAAATGCTTGTATCTTCAAAGGATTTCAGTCTTCAGAATGCGTGTATCTTCAAAGGACTTCAGTCTTCAGGTATGATTAGCTTCAGGAGTCAAGGAGTCTTCTGATTATAGAGAATTCCCTATAAACTCTCTGGAGTATAGAATTGCTGACCCCTCCAAATGAGGAGAGCTTATCTATTTATAGAGTTCACAGGTGGGCTTGGGCTTGGTTGATCCATGGGCCTAGCCTTTGGGCCCAATTAGTTGGACTTGGGCTTGGCTGGTCCATGGGGTTGGCCTTTGGGTCCAATTAATCGGATTTAGGCCTGATTTGACATTTGGGTCAAATTCAACCTATTTTTGGACTTAGTTGGACTTTGACCTAAATAATAATATCAAATTGGGTCCAATTAATCTTATTTGATTCAACGGTCATGATAAAACCACATGGCATCATCAAAATTTGTCTTCAACTTCAATTCAGGACATATGTCAACTCCTAATTGAGCCCAAATTTAATGATTTAGAATTTAATCATTAATTTAGTAAATGACGTGACAACTTGTGATTGGTCTAAAATTTCTCATTTAACAACTTGTGTTTAATTATAACTAGATGCCCAACTCAAATCAACTCAACTCTACACCCCAAAATCATACTTTCTGACTCAAGTCAACTCAACTCAGAACCCAAAACACAGACAATAATTACCAACTCAACTTAACTTTGTACCTCAAACACAGACAAATTAACTCTCAAGATAATTTAACTCCCCAAACAATAATTATGAACTCAACTCAACTCTACCCGCCAAAAGCCCCCTAAGAATTATAACCTTTTAAATGTCTCATAGAATATCTAGGATCTTGTATTGAGGCCATATAAATCAATGTTCGTTGATATACTGATAATGAGAAAATTCTGAAATGTAGAATTTTGGGTTTTAAACCTTGAAAAGCTTCGAAGCTTGGTTTCTTGTGTGTTCTTGTGGTAGAATGCATGACTATTTAAAGCATTTAAGTGAAGATTGATCTATCTGACTTGTGGAGTGCTTTGAAGATCAAAGGTTGATAGTAGCTGCTAACTTTGTCTGATCCTTGATTCATTAGATCATCTAAGTATTTTAGGGGTTGAAATCAAATTAGTTTTGAGACTATTGGGATTGAGTTCTTTAGGTCTTGTTATTTAACATGGTATATCAATTTAATAGAACAAACAGGAAAATGTGACAAAAAGTAACGTTGGAAATTACAGAAGCTCCTTCAATAGGTATTAATAAATAAAAATAAAAAAGAGCATAGATGAATTGACGTACCAGCGTGTTAGTAATCATGAAGTTTGAGATTCGAATCTCCCTACTCCCAAGTGTAGTTAAAAAAATAATAATAAATTTATTTAAAATTTGTTAAATGATGAATAAATTAGTTATAGGATCCTCAAACTCCTTCGACCAAACAAGTATACTCTTCTTAGTCATATCTTATGCAACTGCCATTTAATATTAGGCAGAAAAATCTATGTGGAACTCTACCAAATAAGGATGATTAAGTTGGAGGTTGTTTTATTTATTTACCTTTTTCCAAAGAAACCATATTTTCTAGTAAGGTTGGCCCTTCTCTGTTTATTTGCTGCATTATCATGTACATTCAAATTTATCAAGATGTCCTCTAATTTTCAAAAGTTGATGGTAATTTAAAAAAATCATAATATTTTATTTATTACATGCTAAAAATTACTATATTTTATATATATTTTTTTAAAAATTTGAACTACACCATGCTCATGCACTTGTTTCTTGACTAATATAGCTTAAATCTGGCACCTTAGACCACTCGGCCAAATTGTCAAAGTTTTGGAACAAAATTATTTAAGTTTCTCTAAAATTTTTATAAAGCATTTAACATTAGGCAAAATTATAGGTTAAATTATAAAAAAAAAATGCCCCTAAATTTTATATTTTGTGTAAATAATGCCCCTGAAGTTTCAAAAGTTTAAAAAGTATCCTTAAACTTTTTTTAAAAAAATACATTTGCCGTTGGTTTTGAATAGAAATGGTTAAAGTTTTGTTTAAAAAATACTCCTGAACTTTCAAAACGTTTCAAAAATACCCTTAAAAGATAAGAAGTACCTCTACCGTTTGAACAAAAATCGTTAATTCTTCGTGACAAAAATGATTTTAAAAGTAAAAAAATTAAAAAATGCTCCTATTGATCAATTTGTTTGAATTTTTCTTAAGTTCGAAAAGAACCAATTTTAAAATAAATTATATAGATATCCTCATTTTTTTCATATAGGTAATCTCATATTTCTCTTAATTTTTCAATTCTTAACTTACACCAATTTTCTTAACAACCAAAATAAAAACTAAAATACCCCTAAACTTTGTACTTTATGTAAAAAGTATCCTTGAACTTTCAAAAGTTTCAAAAATATTCTTAAACTTCTAAAGTAAATATAAAAATCTTGGAACGTGCACAGCGGAAGTAAAATGGATGTTTAATACTCTAATTATGCCAATTTATAAGAAATAAACATGCAAATAAATGTAAAAGAAAAGTTAGAGAATACAACATTTGTAGCTCCAAATTGATTACTAATTCCGCTCTAATTTCCTCACAAACCGGTTGTAAACCATCACGATAGTCTTCCCAACAATTCTCTAACCTTAGAACGAGATGGTGGAATTCGGTGAGTAACTAAAATAGGGATGAATTCAGTATAGAAATTGAGAGAGAATTGATGACTTAATTTCTAAAACTCTTTTAGAATCTCTAAGTTGCCAAGAAGAATTTGTTTTTCAACTAACTTGAAATTCACCAAATGGCCAATAGCTTTAATCTTTATCAAAACATCCTATTTATAGAGCAATTACATGCAATTCATGCAAAATTAAGTTAACCAAATTTTGACACTTCAAAATGCACTATTTTGAAGTCAATATTTTGACTTTTGACTATCTTGAAGTCAACATTTGACTTTAGTCAAATTCTAAATAAATATAATTTTAATTCAAAATTAATTCAAAACCCACTTAATGAAGTCAACTTTTGACTTTTGACCTTCAAAGCTTGGTGAAGTCAACACTTGACTTTAACCAACTATGATTAATTCCAATTAATCAAAAATTAATTCAAATAATTAATTTTAAATTAAATTAATATTAAATAATTTAATTAATTAAATTTATGATATGGTACTTGCGCTTATATTTGAAAAACTACAGTTTTGTTGATAATCTTCTTATAAACACAAGGTTCGTCAACCTTCTATTCAAAGCCAAAATATTTGATCGCAGTATCAAACCAAAATATTCCAGGATCGAGATGCTTGTTTCAATCCATAAATGGATCGTTTGAGCAAACCTTTTGCTCTTGACCCTGTTCAATGAATCCATCTGGTTGAGACAAATAGATACTCTCTTCAAGATGACTATTCAGAAAGGTTGTCTTGACATCCATTTGCCATATTTCATAATCATAAAAGGCAATTATGGACAAGAGTATTCTAATTGACTTAATCTTGGCAACCGGAGAGAAGGTTTCTTCCCAGTCTACCCCCTCTCTTTGGGTAAACCCTTTTGCCATAAGTCGAGCTTTGTAGGTCTGTACCTTACCGACATGATCTCGTTTCTTCTTATAGATCCATTTGCAATCAATAGGTTTTATCTCGTCTGGTTGATCTACAAATTTCTAGACAGAATAGAAGTACATAGACTCCATTTCGAGGTCTATGGCTTTTATCCATTTGTCTCGATCCACATCTTCCATTGCCTGTTTGAAGGTCAATAGATCCTCCAAGCCATCATCAGGTATGGCGACCTGAGTTTCTGTCAAACCCATGTAACGGTTAGGCTGTTGAACAACCTTCTCATTATGTCGAGGCACTTTAAACTTTTGAGAAGGATGTGATTGACCAGACGTACCAACTTCATCAAGAACTTTTGTTGATGGATCAGCTTGATCAAGAACTCTTGTTGATCTATCTGTAGTTTCTTTGCAAATTTCATTCAATACTAGCATACTATGAGGTTAATGATTTCTTTGCAAATTTCAAATTTCACTCCATCTGTATTTTCTTTGCAAATTTCATTCAATACTAGCGTACTACGAGGTCAATGATTTCTTACGTGATCCTCCTCTAAGAATATAGCAATTGTTGATACAAATATTTTGTCATCTTGAAGATCATAAAATAAACCACCTTTTATTTCTCTGGGGCATCCTACAAATAGGCATACTTTTGAACGACGTTCTAACCTTTTTGTGTTCTATGCCAACATATTTGTCGAGCATCCCTTAATCCTGAAATGATGTAAACTACCTTTACATCCACTTCATAACTCATAAGGTCTTTTGGAAACATATTTTGAGAGAACCATGTTCAAAATATAAATGTCTTTACTGCATGTTTCCAAAATGAATTAGGTAACTGAGCATAATGCATCATCGAACGAACTATGTCCAATAGGGTTCTATTTCTCCTCTCTGCTACATCATTCTGTTGAGGTGTGTCGGGTGCTGTGAGTTGAGACTGAATCCTGCGTTCTACCAAATAGTACTAGAATTTCAAGTCCATATACTCACCATCTTGATCTAATTGAAGTATTTTAATCTTTTTACCTAATAGGTTCTCAACCTTTGCCTTATATTCCTTGAACTGTTCAAGAGTTTCGGACTTATGATGCATTAGGTAAATATAGTCATATCTAGAATAGTCATCAATAAAACTGATGAAATATTCATATCTTCCTCGTGCCTTGACATTCATCGAACCACAGAGGCCTAAATGTACGAGCTCTAAGGGTTCTTTGGCTCTATGACTTTTTTCTGTAAAATATCTTTTGGTCATCTTACCCTCAAGAAAAAATTGACACAGAGGTACAGAGTTGTCTTCTAATTGATTTAGAAGTCCACTCTTAACCAATCCTATTGAGATTTATGTGGCAAAGTCTAAAGTGCTAACGATAGGCATTAGGAGAAATTTTTTGCCTCTTATTTTGAGTTTCAACTATTTTAAACATCTCTATATTCAAACAGTTTTTTCCTCTGTTGGTTTTAACATATATAAGTTGTTTATAAGTTTTGTTGAACATATTTTAATACCGTTTAAGATAATGAACACTTCAATAATTTCAAAAGAGACTTTATACCTTTGTTCTAGCAAACATGAGATAGATATTAAATTCCTTCTCATAGCAGGAACATAAAATACATTTTCAAGTCAAATGAATCTATCTTTAACAAAAAACTTCATATCTCCCACTACTTTAGCTGAGACCACCTTCCTGATCCCTACCTTAAAGGTTGTCTCACCTTCTGTAAGCTGTCTCCAGGAATTGGTTTACTGAGTGAAAGCGCAAATATGATTAACGGCTTTTGAATCTGATATCTAGGTCAATTTATCATTTTTCATTAAACATATTTCAACAACAAGTAAATCATATTTACTTTATTGTGATTTCTTAGCTTTCTCATCTATGAGAGTACTATTTACTACTTTCAACACATCTAAAACATGTTCTCTAACAGAGGTTCTATCTTTTATGTTGTTGTTATAAACATCATCGAGAGTATCGTGACTGATGACTTATCCAAACAATGTCTGCAACAAATCTATGATCCCTTTGGCAGAGACCATGCTCTTGTATTTCTTAGTTAGAACATCAGATATGCTTTATAAGATAAAGATTTTGGCCTTATCATTTGCCTATTCCATTTGTCATAAGCATTCCAAACAATTTGGTTTACAGATGAGTTGAGAGTTAAAGGACATTCTTTTAAATGAACCTAAGATCATCATCTGCTAGTATTGCATTTATGTTGAATAATTTTTATCGTTAAATTTATCAGAAGTGAGTATTTGAAAAGAAGAAATCGACATGTTAATCTATAAAAAAATTCTATCAGTAAATTGTTTTTAAATTCAATCAAATTTTAGCAAAAGTAATAATGTACTCAAATTTCATTATTTATTTGCAACGATACTTTAGTGAGTTAGAATAGATGCTATCGAGGGGCAGTCAAATACTCATTCACTAAAGCAAGACATTCTTGACTAAATATTAATTTCAGAATAATTCTTTATTCCTATAGTCATTTAGTTACTATTTTCGGTCAAGAACTTACTAACACTTTGTAACTCTTGTAAATGTAACCCTTCATTTTCATATTTCAGAGAACGGTATCAACAAGCTCCCAAATTGGAAGACAATGCTAAAGACATAACTAAGAAATCCTATTTATTTCTGAAGTTTGTGGTGTTCCGATCCCTATGTTATAATCTCCGAATGGGTGGTCACCTAAAAACGACATGCATGTGAAACATAAGAATCTCACAATGCAACCTAATGGAAAAGACTGCAGGATATGTTGACACTTTTCCTTCATCCACTTACTAGGAACTACTTCCCCTATTCACCTTGTTATTGACCCATGCAAATACTTTCGAATGGAGCAATCGCGATAAAAGCAACACGAAGTCGAGCATGGATCTCACAGTGTGAACTCTTAAGGATTTGAAAGCTAAAAACAATATATCTATATATTATTAATATCCCACTAAAGTGTTCTATTTATTTTGGATAAATGTTTACTTAGGTATATTCCGGTTAATAAATACAACCTAAGTCTAGGTGTTTATCCAAGTATAACATTTATATTTAGAGATTTAACCTATGATGTCTAAGTGATAAACTAATTTAGTACCTCAAATTGCTCACACATGGTCATAAATTGGGTTAACAATGCTCAAGAACTGGCTAAAATCCCCATGTAGGATGTGCTCCGTAAACTGCCAACTTAAGTACCTCCAACCTTAGATAGGATTTAGCCAGGATGAGTTTGTAACCAAAGTTTTACAAGATAATGACCTATTTTAACTATTTAAAACAAGTTGTTATTTGTTCATCCTAGGTGAGCATGTATTTTATTTTTGTTATAGATTTTAAAGTCTAACTCCTTTTATCACACTTATAAAAAAGACAATAAACCTATAACATGCATTTAACATGTTTTACATAACAATTATATAATCATCCATTCCATGCAATAATATAACAACTTATATTATAACTCATAGAACCTTAAAAAAGCATATTATACATTATAACACTTATAACATATTTTCAATGCATGCTACATACTTGTAGAATTTTAAATCTACATGGCATACAATATGCACACAGTAGATAAATTATTTAATTCATGCATTCATAATGCATAATTAAATAAACCACACTAAAATGGACCGGTTTTGGCATCCTAAGAATACTAAATTATTACAATAATAACTTGAAGCTTGACTTGAACCGCTCCAAACTCTTCGAACCAGACTAAACCAGGTGGAAGCAGCTTGAATCGAACCTCGTTCCTCGGACAACGCTTACTCGCTCCTCGATGCTCGAGAACCAGTTTTCTGTTTTGTCTCAGCTTGTATTTTGCTCTAAACGTCTTGAAATTACAACCTAATTTCAACTCTAATGACTCTCAGCAAATTACAGGCTCTTTTTCACACATTAAAGCCCATAAATCACCAAGAAATTACTATAACTATTACGAAGCGGAAGAGAAAAAAATACCCAAACCCGAAACTATCCATTTTAGCACACATACATTCATCACATGATTAATTAACCACCAATTCCAAAATTAACAATAATTGGGTACTAAAAGCATGCTCTGGTACCACTTGTTGGAATGTGGACATGTACAACATAAGTAAAATGGATCTTTAGTACCCAAATTATGCTAATTTATAGGGAATAAGCATACAAATAAATGTAAAAGAAAAGAACCTTTGTAGCTCCAAGTTGACCACTAATTCCACGTCAATCTCCTTACGAATCGACTGGGAACCACCAAAAGAATCTTCCCAACTATTCTCCTGTCTTAGAACAGGATGGTGGGATTCGGTGAGTGACTAAAAAGGGATAAATTTAGTATAGAAATTGAGAGAGAATTGATGACTTAATTTCTAAAACTCTTTTAGAATTTCTAATTTGCCAAGAAGAATTTATTTTTCAACTAATTTGAAATTCACCAAATGGTCAAGAACTTTAATCTTTATCAAAGTATCCTATTTATAGAGAAATTACACGAAATTTATGCAAAATTGAGTTAACTAAATTTTGACACTTCAAAATGCACTCAAATTAGTGGGATAAGTGGTATTTTGTGGAATCAGCACTTTGTCAAATGAATTTCTCACTAATCACTAAAGGTTGGATTTTTCCACTAAAAAACATTCTTGAATCTTTCCACTAAGTGAAGTCAACATTTTGACTTTTGACTATTTTGAAGTCAACATTTGACTTTAGTCAAATTTTAGTTAAATACAATTTTAATTCTAAATTAATTCAAAACCCACTTAATGAAGTCAACTTTTGACCTTTGACCTTCAAAGCTTAGTGAAGTCAACATTTGACTTTGACCAACTTTATTTTATTCCATTTAATCCAAAATTAATTCAAATAATAATTTTAAATTAAATTAATATTAAATAACTAATTAAAATTTTTAATTAATTTAATTTAATATTCAATTATTAAATCCAACACCAATCCCGATGAATCCTTATTCATAATTTTAATATTTAAATCTTATTTAAATATCTCAAATCTCTCTTTATCATTCAATTTCTAGTTGAATGATACGCCATTAAATATATTGCATATATTTAATGCTTATTCCCTAATTCGAATATGAACACTTCAAACTCACTCGTCACATTGTTCTAAGGTTTAGTTCGATATAAGCTAGCAAGGGGACCTAATGGGCCTACAGATCATGAGTTCCAACGATCCGAGATTAATTGGCTAAACTCTTTTAACTAAATTAATCAACATCAGTTAACTACTGAGACAGTCCACTAACGCCAATTAATTGCACTCTCCTCACTGTAGATATATTTTAGTCCACTTGATTTAACCATGATTAGTAAGTTGATCCTTCATAGGTTGTTCATATTTACAACTAGATCAACATCACCATTTTACTCATGTGATACATCTTGCTTCTTGGGTCTCTACTGATCTACTAATGAACAATTGGTTTATGGTCCTACCAATAAACCGAGTCTCTTTCAATCATAGAAAGGGCGGGGCCCCTTGTTCGAGACTAGGTGTCAGTACTTAAGAGAACAACCTATCTGCTAACCCAGAAATCGGGTATGAGTTAACTCCATCTTGTAAGACTATGTCTCCAGCTATCTACTCGGTCTTACCCTTATTGAATGGTAATGTTCAACCACTCTCACCCCATGCAGATTAAAGGATATTACTGAATAAACATGAGTTCATAGTTAGCTCAGGATTAAGATCGAGTTACCTTAGGTCATTAAAATGAAATAGTCAATTTTAATAGTAAATGGTATCATAAAGAAAAGTGACTATTTTATGGTCCGGTCTTATACAAACATCTATTGCATAGGATGCCCCCACTCGCATGTCTCTATATAAACGATTTTAGGATCACATCGTTTGTATTATATACAAAGTGGGCCGCATTCATAGTATCCCCAAGATAAGATACCCAACTCTATTTGTATACTTAAGACCATTTTAGTTATATACTCAAATTTGATCCACTTTTATGTCACTACATAAAGTTCAAGTACTCATGTTATAGCCAAGGGTTCGTTAGTTTATTGGATTTAGGCTTTTAACAGGTGCAATTCACACATTCAATAACAACTTTATTGAATAAACTTTAATAACATCTTTATTGCAAATAGAATATGTTTAATATTTATAAACTGTGAATTTTAGAACATACAACCCAATAAAAAATATCCTTACCATTAGTTTTGGATGGATACCTTTAGTGTTTTGTGGCAAAAATACCCTTGAATTCTCAAAAGTTTCAAAATTTTCCTTAAAATTTTTAAAAAAGTTCAAAAGTACCCTTACTATTATATGAAAAAAAATCATTAATATCATTTGACTTCTCTATTTTCCATCTCTTATTCCCATCCGTCTTACTTCTCTTTTTATTAATCGTTTGACATTTGTTTATCTAAAATAAGTAAATAAATAAAACGGCATGCTTCAGTTAAGGTATATAGACCATAATAAGAAGAAAAAGAATAAAGAAAGCACCAACGGATTTTAGGACTTAAATGTTTTAACAAAGTTGTACATTAATAGTTGAGTATGTGTTAATAGCCAATTTTTTTTTTCTACTATTTATCATTTTGGTATGTTTTAAAGGGGATTTTGATTTTTGAAATTTTATGAGATTTTGTGGGATTCTATGTTTTAACTTAGAATTTTGGTGGCCGAGAAAGGGAAAATTACAATAGGTGGAAAAATACATTAGGTATTTTAGAAACATATCTTTGGGATTTGTGATTTAGCAAATATAGCAAAATACTCCTGCAACTATCTTAACTTTCTTAGATGGGTATTGGATCGTTACTACATGCATAAAAAAAAACTCAAAAACGACTTTTTCACAAAAGTTGACTAAATCAAAAGTATTTCATAAAATAAATTACTTTTATAAAATCTAAAAAAAGCATAAAACCATTGTTCGGGGTACTCTAACTCTAATCTAAAAATAAATTAAATAAATAACCGAATAAAATAATCAAAGAATCTCAAGTGTCTACTCCTAAACCAAAACATAGATGATCGAGAAATATATATGCGGAAGCGATGTCAAGTCTCAAGGCTCGATCACGGATTCTTCTTGTCATTCGTCATTTTGTCCTTCTCTTTACCTGATAAACATGAAGAGAAAAAGGTGAATATAAAATACTTAGTAAGTGACCACTACTGGGCCTACTAGGTGATCTTGTTAGCCTTCCTATCGAGACACAAATGTACATCACATATCATAGGCATAGACATAAGGAGCGAACCCGAAGACACGCTTTCATAGGTAGTGACCCCAGAGGGTCACAATCATAAGCATAGATAGCGATCCCATAGGGACATCAAAATATGAATATAAGAAGTGAACTCGAAGATTCATAAACATGAGAAGTACATAGCCTGATAGGAGTGTTAACAGTTACCATCAGTCCCACATGAAACATACGACATCCAAATTCTGTAACATGTTATCATGATCTTAGTAATATAATTCACAGATTTTCAGAACACCCTCAACAGTCCATCCATTGGCATACCATGACAAAACATTCAATCACAATAATATCATGCTCTCACGTGTATATATAGTCTTATCATTAACTTGGTTAGGGTGCTTGGTTCGTGGGTGGATTGGTAATAAATCACTTACCTCAGTTAAGCTCAATAATAAGCAAATTAATCTTTCTTTTGGCTTAGCTTGAATTCTGGATTAATCTTTCTTTTGGCTTAGCTTGAATTCTGGATTAAGTCCTTAACAACATTTATAATCAAATTAAATTCCAAGCTTTAGGGCCTAGTTCCAAAATATAGATGAACTCAAACTCCATTAACGTACCCAATTGCATATCAGCCTCAATAGTCTCCTCAATTAAAACAGCTTGCTCCAACAATTGCCTCCAAGCTTAACACAAAGACACCAATCTACATATAACCCGAAATCAAGAATTTACCAACAAATTTTCGGCACCTAAAACTAATCCAAAAAGTTCCAAACTTTTGGTTCTTCACCAAAAACGTGTCGAAAATCAAAACATCTTACCCAAAAATACGATGAAAATCGAACTTAATATGGCTAGATAATAGCTCAACGCCCTTCAGAACTCCAATCTAAAAATTGAAATTCAATGGGTAACAACCAACTAATGCCAAAATTCCATGGGTAATTAAGATCTTCGAAGAAACTCACCAAAACTCACAAAGAATGTGTCAAAAAGCTTGTTGGCCGGCGAGTCAAATCCCATTTTCGCTCTAAAATCTACACCTAGCACTTGACGAAGACAAGAATTTTAGGCTTCAAATTAATGGGTCACAACAAACCTCATCCATAAACATCCAAGTCTCAAAATTATAAAGAAACCGACTCATAGCTCAATAAAATCCGGTGACGTTGGCGGTTATGGGTGGCGAGAGTGGCGCATGGTGGTGGTCGACGTGACTATGATCGAGAGAGACGAGCGACAGTGCGACCCACCACTTGAAGACTCGATTGATGACTTGAACTGAAACGTGTGCGAACAAAGACCCAGCGGTGACGGCTGCTAGCCTGAAATGGAGAAAGGAAGAGGGAGTTACTGATCGATTGGAAGAGAGAGAGAGAGAGATATCAGAAGAGAGAACTCCTACCTGTGGTGATTTGCAGCTACGGACGTACACCGACGGCTGGTGAAAGGCTGACGACCGACGACGTTCGATGGCGTGCACGACGATGCACGAATGGCCGATGGTGTACGACTATCCACTGCGTTATTCGAAGAAGAGAGAGATTGGGGCTGATGTGCATGAAATTGAGTTGAAGAGAGAGAAACTTGTAGGGATGGGGTTGGCGGTTGATTGAGAGAAGAAGAAATATTAAAAATACATTTCTGGGTTAATCCGAGAAATAGGGATGTTTTAGAATTTAATTGGATAAAAGGGGTTGTTTTCAAACTATTTTGAAAAAAATAGGATATTTTTTATCTTTTCTTGAACATTATTTTATTTAATTTTTGACCCGTTGCCTTGAATGCGTCTCTGAGAGACGCATTCAAATAATTAAATAAAAAAAAAAGTTGGAATATCAAATTGGTCTGAATGTGTTTGTTCAAAAGACGCATTCAGATGTGTCAGATACCTCGTTGACCTTGATAAATTTTGAATTTGTAGTTTTTCACTTCACTTTCTCCCTTAAATTTTACCCGTTTTCCCCCTCAATTCCTTCACATTTTTCCTCCATTTTCTCCCTAACACGCGAGAACCATTTTTTTCTTTCATCTTCTTCATATTTTCTCCCCAAACAACCACCCTTTTAACAGATTTTTCATATTCCTTCCCCAAATTTGACGGTCACCTGTTTATATTATTATTTTATTTTAGTGCAACATTTTTTGGTAAGTTGATATATTTTTGTTATTTAATAACAAAAATAAGTTTCTCATAACCTTGTACTGATTTTTTTTTATTTTGTTTACAGTGGATTTTTTTTTTGGAGAAAAATTCTACAAACGCTCATTCAAAGGTTTTTTTTTGTAAGGTGCAACATTTTTCTTTTAATAAGTTGATATATTTGGTTATTTAATAGAAAATTAAGTATCTCATAATTTTGTATTAATTTTTTTTAGTTTGTTTACGGTGGACATTATTTTTAAGAAAAATTCTACAATCGATCATTCAAAAGTTATGTATATAGTTATTTACTTTTATTTGAAATGTTGTATTGAATATTGAATGTTTGAATGTTATTGTTATTATTGTTGTTGTTATTGTTGTTGTTGTTATGTTTACTATTTATTTAGTCATCATCATCATTATTATGTTTGCATAAGAGAATATTTATAATTAATTTCCAAAATGAGGATGCATGTCTATATAATATATTTCGTTGTTTAATAAAAAATCAAGTTGCCCATGATTTTGTACCGATTTTTTTATTATTATTTTGTTTAAGGTGGATATAAAAAATGTTCTTTTATAAAAATAGGAAACCTGAAACCAAAAATAGGAAAGGAAAATATAATCAAATCGGCGTCCAAATATGTTAATTAAGCAATTTTTTTTGTTCAAAATTAAACATTAATTTAATAACACATACTTTTCATTTTCAACCCATTGTTCGAACAAACATTTTTTTAACAAATGAATTGATTGTAAACTTAGTTCAAATGTTTGAAATTAATACAACCAAAAAGTTTAATATTTTTTTAATATAGTTGGCCTAATTAAACGATTAAACAAAAACTATTAAATGTTTTAAATGGTCAAATTAAAATTTCATGTTGAATGTAATAAAATCTTGAATTTATTATGATATATTAATTGAAACCATAAGTTTTTTTTTTTATTATTATGATATATTAGTTTCAATCATAAGTTTTTTTATTTCATCAATTTTAAATATAAACTTAAATAAGTCTTCATTCCATAAAGATTTTATATCTAGTTTATAATGATATATTAAGCATAGAGATATTAAATTTGGACATTCTAACGTAGATGGAATATTAAATTTGGATATTTTTCTTTTTAATATATACTTACATAGTCTATGATAAATATCAAATTGCATTGGCCAAACTACAATGGACATTGTGAGGTTTCTATGTTATATACATGGAAACATTGTTAATGGGCCAAATGGTATAGAATATGATAAGCAACCATCTCTTTGTATAAATATGCATTGTCAAGTTGACTTCAATACATTAATCGATGGATTATGTAATGCAGTATCCATAGATAGAGATGATGGAGTAGAGGTAAAATTTAGATATGATAGTTATGTAGCGGGATCTACTTTTTAAATTCCTATCTCATTACGAAGTGAAGTTGATGTACGGTTCATGATGAGCAACACTTCATACCCTCCAAATAAAATTGAATTATATATATCCCAACCCAATGTCCCAAGTGAAATTTTGAGTCGGCGCTTTGGCCACTAGTACTCATGCAAATCAAAGGATCGCCCTTAATGGCAAGAGTTCCCAACTCACTCAGGATTGAGGTCATGTTACCTATGGTCATCCTAGTGAAGTGAGGTCTCAGTCATGAATGGAGTTATATGACAAGACATCAACACTTCGAGGTTAGGTCTTATACAAACTCTTTGTATAGGACGCCCCCGCTCGCATGTCTACTACACGAATGATCAGGATCAGACCATCTGTGACAAGTCACAACATTTGTAACAATTCCACAAAGCGGGTCGCGTCCGTAGTATTACCAGGATAAGGTTTCCCTCCTATATCCATATACTACATAATATTTTGGTTGTCACTTAAGACATGATTCACTTGTATGTCACTACATACATGCTTAAGTTACATAAAGACAATCAGGGATACTAAGTTTATTGGTTTGTGGTACAATAAAAAGCATCTAAATATGCAAAGTCAAGAAGTGAAGTAAATATCATATATATTATACATCACAAATGTTCGTACAAAGTTGTTTACAAACTACAGGACACAAGACTTTAGGGCACAAACCCCAACACCGAGTCCAACCTCAATGAGAGAAATTGAAACTATTATTGAGTTGGAAAGTCATAATTTGGAGGATGAGGCTTGTGATCCAACTATTGCCACAAACGACGAAAAAGTTGAAAAAGACGATGATGATATCGATTTAGATCAACTACTTGATGAATTTTATGGTGTGCACGAAGTCCCTGGAACTTTTACTAAGATAGACCTGAATGACATGAACATTGTACCCGATTCGAAAATGGAGGGAGACAATAATATGGGGTCTAATTCCTTGCTTAAGGGGATGATATTCAATTCAAAATTGGATTTAAAAGATGCAGTGAAGAGCTATTTAATCATTCGACATTAAAATTTTGAAGTCATTGAGGTGAAGAAAACAGTATGAGATGTTAGGTGTAAAAGATATGGCAACAGTTGCACATGGAGATTTCGTGTTATCTTCCGTAAAAGACACGACAAATTTGAAATTACCCATTATAATGGCCCTCATTCTTGTGTGTATGCAAGACTGAGTCAGGATCACAATCAATTGGACTCAAAACTAATATCATCTAAGGTAAGCAGCGTAGTTTAAAAAAAATCCACTTGTTCATGTCAAAATATTACAAGATATTATCTTGAAAAAATATGGCTATTCCATTAGTTATTGGAAAGTGTAGGATGGAAGAAGGAAAGAAATTGCTAAGATATTCGGAGATTGGATCGAATCGTATAATTTTCTATCTAGATGGATGAATATTTTATAAATCACAAATCCTAGTATAATTATCCATTGGAGGCTAAATGAGGTGGATTGTGATGATAGGATTGTCATGTTCAATAGCGTGTTTTGGTCATTTGGACCTGTTATTGAGGGTTTCAAGCACTGCAGACCGCTACTTCAAATTGATGGAACCCATTTGTACGGAAAGTATGAAGGAACATTATTGATAGCTACTTTAGTCGATACAAATGTTCATGTCTATCCAACATACGCTATTGTACTAGAGGAAAGTGCTGATTCATGGGACTGATTTTTGAAAATTTTGTGGGATCATGTGGTGCATGGAAGGGTGAGAATGTGTCTAATTTCAGATAGACACAAAGACATTATATCTGCCATGAGAAATCCTAACAATGGCTGGGCAAGAGTACACCACAGATTCTGCTCGCAACATGTGGCGAGTAATTTTAACAACAAGTATAATAATAGTATATTGAAGAGCTTGGTGTATAGTGCAGGATCAAAATTTCAAGTTTGAAAGTTTAATGACTGTATGGTCGAACTTCAAACAGCAAACCCTAATTGCTTGCAATTTTTTGCTTCCATTAATCCTAAGTAGTGGATACAATCACATGATGGTGGTCATTGTTATAGATGGCTAACCACGAACGTGGCGAAAAGTACGAATGTTGTTCTAAAAGAAGCCAGAAAACTACCCATTATTACACTAGTCCAAACAACATTCTACCGAACTATCGCTTATTTCGTTGCTCGTCGTGTAGAAATAGAGACTGCTCTTGAATCTGGAAAGTGTTTCACAAGGTAAATTATTCACATCTTAGTTATCCCACATGTTCATACTAACTATGGAGGTATTCTAAGTAATTGTTGTATATGTCATAGGTATGGGGTTAAGAAATTAAGTCGTTGGAACAACGTGCAACTACATATGTTGTTAACATATTTGACCATTCGACAGGGTTGTATGATGTCACCACATCAATCAACACAATAACACTGAAGGGTGGAACCACACATCGAATAAAGTTAAATGAAAGAACATGCACATGCAATAAGTGGTAGAGTTATGGAATCTCATATTCTCACGCTATGGATGTGTGTAAGATCATTGGGTTAGACTACTTGTACTACATTAAAGATTATTACAAAATTCCCACTTATGTGGCCTTATTCATCTCAATTCGAGCCCATCCTCAATAAAAAAATATTGGCTAATCCTAACTTTCCCACTGTTTATCCAAACGAATCACGAATTAGAAAAGTTGGCAGACTGTGTACTTCTCTCATGCAAAACGAGATGGATTGGAGGAAACGTTACAAGACACGTTGCGCAACTTGCAGACAAGATGGACATAATAGACGAAATTGTCCCAATTGAGCTTGCGATGCGACTTAGTCATTGGATTTTGTTTTTTCTTTCTTGGCTCATTCTTGTAACTTTTTTTCTTTTTGTAACTGTAAACAACGAAGAGTGTATTCCTTATTGATTGTAATTGTTTTTATTGATTGTAATCGCATTGATCTATAATAAATATTTAAGTTAAATTTAATCTTGTTTTTATGTGATAAGATGGACGATGATGTTAGCACAAGGCCATACAAGGACTCAGTTTTGTACTTACAGTGCATCCATAGATCCGAAGTTGTTTGGGAAGACAAGCATATTGATGTTATGCATTGTCGACGACATGAGACTATTATCCAAAGGCAAGAAGGCCCAAACCCTTGTATATTGAAATATTTACGAGCCACGGGATTCTTTAGAGTCTTCTGTATTAGATTTATACAACTAAAATGGCATTTGATAATAGCATTAGTGGAATGATGGAGACAGGAGACACACACTTTCCACATGTTGCATAGAGAGTGTACGATTACACTGTAAGATGTAGCTATCCAATTTAGACTCTGGATTAATGGAGACCATTGGTCGGGTCACTAAATTATGACTGGGAACAACTTTGTGTCGTCTTTAATGACGTCGTTCTTAAGGGAGGCCATCTTAGCCTGCCATGGTTAGCTGATCAATTAAAAAAATTTGCCAATCTACCAGATAATGTAGATCTAAAGAGCACATACACAGATACGGATACATGACACGGATACGATATGATACGGTGATACATTAATTTCTAAAAAAACTAAGATATGGATACGTTGAAGATACGTTATACACACACACACACATATATGTATGTATATAATGTCTAATTAATTGCTATGATACTTATTTTAAGTTAGATTAAAGTAGATTCAAGAAGGGAGTGAAAACTTGAAAAAAAATCCAATAATCTCAAGTGATTGTTGAGCGACTAGAGTAAACGGTGGGAAGAAGTAAAAGATGAAAATTGAAAAATGAAGTTGAGGCTGAAGGGGGTGTGAATCATGATTTAAATAGTGAGATAGAAAGGAAGATTGAATATTTAATTACGTTTCGGGTTTTTTTTAGTTTTTTATATTTTATCATTTTTAATTTATTTTATTTTCGAGTGCTCAACTTAAGTGGACTTTTATGTTTGGAAGTGATTTTAAAATGGTTGAAATCCTTTTTGTTATTTTCAAAATCACCATGAAACATGTTTAATCCTTCAAAACTAATTTTGACGATATGAAAATTGCATTTAAAAGTGTAAAATTGAAAACTAAATTAATTTTGAGTAATTAAAAGTGTGTTTTCGGGTGATTTTAAAAATGAAAAAAGTGATTATTTATGATTTTAAAATCACTCCTAAACATGTTCTAAAATAAAATAGGTTGTGGGTTGCGCCTTTTAAGTGGTTGGGTTTAGATTTGAAAAAAAAAATTGACTCACGTATCACCTTCACGTATCTGGAAGCAGATACGTGTATCTAAAAATTTAAAATAAAAATAAAAAATCAGATACTTCAAATCACGTATAAGACATGTATCTACCACGTATGTGGACATATCCGTATCTGATATTGATTCTCCACACAATTAGAAGTATTTGTGCTTCCTAGATGCAAATGAAGAGGAAATTCAATGATATGTGATGCGTGGAAAATGGAGTAAATAAATATGCATTCATGGTTCGTTTTTCATGCGTCGCTGGTCATGCGTTGAACTAAGAGATATGCAATATGCGTCTAAGGATCTATGTGATGACCATACGTTCCTACCACAATTTTTCTTGCTCTCTCGCCAAGTATAACGAGATCGCAAGTTTCTCGGGGTGATCCAAGGTCAAACTTAGGGACTTGTAGCTAAATGTTATGGAGTAATGTGTTGCGGTGAAGAATAAAAGAATATTGAAGCTTAAAGGCTATGCGCTACTCCTACTCCTAACTAGACAGATTAAGCAATGGAAATATGACTATGAGAGTTAGAGGCACGACAACTGTTAATGCGTAATAAGATGTATGGAAAAATAGATAAAATAGTGGAGGGGATGACTTCACCGCATCAATAAGCTTGATCGCAAGGGTAACCCCAGCCAGCACAAGTTATACGATTATGCTATACACAATTAACTAAGACGCATGTGATGTGACCGCATACTATCTTATCCTATCTATAGGGTGTGTGCGTTGTGTAATAGCAAACAGAACTTATTCCTAAGCCTTTATTCTTGCTTATGCGATCCAATCTAACTCTCCCAAGCCTAGATTTGGTTTTTAGACTACTCTCTCAAGTATGCCCAAATGATGAATGATGCACTCATAAGACAAGGTAATCACGTAAAGCATGGTTGACATAAGATTATTCTTATTCCTAGGAACACTACTTACTTCGCTTAGTGAGTTCAACTACTTGCCCTCTCGGGCAGTTAATTGCTGCTGCTTCTACTCATAGATAAGCATTGCGACCGCTCATAGACAAACATTGCTACAGCCTCACACTAAGCAAAGAGGATTTTCTCACAACACTCGCGCAATGCACACCTCTCGATGGTTTGCTACATGCTTCATATGTCTATGTCGCATGATTGAGTATGTGATACTCTAACAATCTTACTTAGTCGTTGCAATGAAAGTAAAGGATGATAAAGCAGAGGTAAATAAAGATGGAATCGAAGGAAATAAAGAAATACATTGATCACAAAATGTATTAATGTCTTAAGCCACAATGTAATACAATTAAAGAGATAGAAGAGAGATAGAGGGCCAGATGGGCAATGACTTGCTTCCATCAGATGTGTGTCAAGGCTGTCGGTGGTGCCATGGATGGGTGGTGGAGTAGTCTCTCTCGAGATTTATCTCCAGTGAAGCTCCGATCGTCACTCGGAATGGTTGGAGAAATGAAGCTCTCAAGAACATCTTCTCATGCTTTCTTCTAGATCACAAGGATCTGCCCTAAGGTAGAAGCTCGGATGATTTGAAGTTGTGCTCTAAGGCTTCTATTTATAGAGCTGGATCGCCGACAGCATTAATGGTCCTTCTCTGAATTTCTTCTGCTAATAGGGTGATGGACCTGCTCTGAATCTCTGCTACTAACGGCATGGTAGGTGAAATGTCAACATCATTTTTTTACTCCCAAGGTATGTGTTCATGCTTAGTTTCCGAAGTATCATCGTATTCCACCACCCTTGCGTTCATCCCTCTATTATGGTTATTACTCTGTAACCGCAACCTCTATGCGATGGACACATGCGGTTAATGGTCGCAACATCCATATGTCGAATATATGTGATCGCCTCTGCGATAGTGAGATTCACCGCATGCGATCGATTCCTGCGATAGGTACAAAAATAGACATTTGGACGTAAAATAACGCATAATAGTGGGTTAGCCGAGATTTTCATTGTTGATCGACGCAAACTCACTTTCTCATGAATTCTTAGTATAATCGCCGCATATTCTTCTTATCAACCCTCATAATTCTAAATAAAAGGCCTATAATAACGTACATTTTTGCCCGTCATTATGCTTGATCATATATTCTCACATTGATTGGAGGTTTGGTATTTCCGACGAATCCAACAACAGAGTGCACCTAATGTATTAGACGTACAGTTGGGGGTTGGATGTCTTGCATGGTTTATATAGGCAACTATGCAAGAGTGCAGTTATAGATGGCAAAGAAATTGCAAGCTCGCTTCTGTTGCTGCATATTTGGGTGTCGGATCGATTTCCTCTTTTAGCACCTCGATGACTCCACCGATATAAGAACAACTTGGGGGACAGACCACTTACAGTACAGTAAACATTTTACCTCATTATTGTTATCTTTATTATGAAATACTAATAGCTAATATTCAACTTCTACTTGTTGTAGATGGAATGATAACTTTTCTGTAATTAAAGCACCGATGCATGTTCTACTGCAGTATAGGTGCATATTGGATACATATATGCCTAGTCAAGTAATATTATATTCATTGATATATTATATATTAATAATGTTTCGATCTTTTGGTTCATTCATATTTTAACACATATGCATGTAGATTATTTGGGAGCCATACAATCATCTCATCCAACTATTGTCGCTATATTGTCTTAATGGTAATGAGTTATGGACATCCAAATGATCACACATATGCTTTTTGTTGTGGAGTGGCATCACCTAGATCTTGTGATGGGTCAATTTGGGATGTTCCAACAAATTCCTCAATCTTGCAATACAGACGCTCGAATCCATTCATACGATCTAAGAGGCAAGCATGAGCGAGATTGGATTGCATATTTGGCTCCTGAAATTTCAATTTGGGAAAATTGTCAAAATTTGGTTGTTAATGGACCTCCTATTACCAACGATGTAAATACTAGACCTAGATATATTGAATGGTATTCCACCCTGAGTAGACGATATATAACGAAAGCATGAGCATCTTATCACTTGTTGGTATGAGTTTATTATTTACTAGGATTCTTTAATTTTTTTGCTTTATTGTATGCCAAAATAATTTTTAAAGTCATTAACTTGTTATTCAATTCTTTTTTAGGCCGGTTTATCAAATATGACATTATCTACTATAAGGGCCTTGCGTAGACTCACCTCTATATATTGAGTACGATATTTCGCTGATGATGGTTCAATGGAAGAACAAGGTGATCCAGCAAGACATCAGGATGTTCCTATTCGACCTAATGTTCAGAATGAATATCCAACTATCCCACTTGATCATTTTACACATAGGTCTATGATGTCATCTCCCTCAATATTTGAATTTTTTCCAACAATCCCTAGTACGCTAAGAATGGAAGAAAGACAAACTTCACATGTCCGTCTAGATATCCATGATCAGTACATGACATAACGACATCGTGGTGAGGGTATACACTTTACAGAGGGTCAACCATCAAGTGTAAGAGGACTTGGCGATCGTGGACACTATATGACTCAACGTGATCAATCTAGCCGTAATAGAAGATCTTATTCTGATCATGAATAAAGAAAATTGTACCTGTAATCAAATTTATTATTCAAATGCACTTTGATCGAATATTATTAAATATGTCTATTCAACAGACGCGTTCTATTGAATGCGTCTGTTCAGGAGACACATTCATCTTTTCTTTTATTTTCTTTTTTAATTTAATTATTTGAATACGTCTCTTCAAGAGACGCATTCAAGGCAACCGGTCAAAATATTAATAAAATAATGTTGAATGCGTCTCTAAGACAAAAAAAAAAAATCCCATTTTTTCTAATTAGTTTGAAAACAACCCGTTTACCCAATTAAGTTCTAAAACATCCATATTTCTCCAATTAATTCTACATTTACCCAAGTCAATCCTGAATTAATTTGGGCTTGACCAAATATAAGCTTAAGAAAACTTTCCATCCCCCCTTTTTTTTTATCTCAACCCTTTCTCACTTTTAATTTACCAACCTTTTCCAAAATCTTCTATCAAAAATAAAATATTATAAACCAATTATCTCCACAAATTTTGTTTCTATTTTGGCTCCAAATCCCAAGTCTTCTTCCTTTTCCTTCTTAAATCCCAAAATTTTTAATTTTCTCCAAATCTTTTATCCATTATAATCTAAATCCAACAATTATATCTTTAGATTAATTAAATTTGGACTCCAAGAATCCAAAGTTAAAAGGAAGCTAAAGTCCAATAATTTAAGATAAATAATTTGAATTTTACTAAAAACTTGGGATGTTACAACTCCAATCCAGATCTTAGTTTCTTTCATATTTCAATTTTACCATTCTTATTAAAGCTAAAGTGTGATCCCTCTTTTTTTTTCTTTTCCCCGTACGCCATGGTCAGTTCGTTCCCCACATCTCGAATCCCTCTCACCATCTTTCCTTGCTAATCGCTTCAATTTCATGCCATGGCCAGGCAGTTTCCAAACAAATCTCCCATTGCACGTTGTTTCAATCACACTCTCTATCAAGAGAGTTCATTAATAGTAAATTTGTTTGTAAGTTTATTATGTTTTTTGCAACCAATTTCATCAACTCTAGGAATTCTGTTAAGTAGTTGTTTTATTGTTTATTCTCTTTTCATAATGAGTCTTCTATATAAACTCATTATGTTGATCACTTCATTATTAAATAATAGATGTATTTTGTGATCATTCCTTGGTAATCTGAATTCTAAGTCCAAACTCTTTTATGGTATCAAAGCCCTAAGTCTAAACGATTTAATTTCTTTTCCTTCCCTTCTTCTCCGGCAAGCCTTCTCGGACATGGATACTCCGATTAGAGATCAAGTTTCTTCTGAAATAATCTCGTCTTCCCTGCCCCTCAAAGTAATCAACCCTGGCAGCAAAATTACTATCCTGAAATTGGACGAAAGTAATTTTCTACCATGGAAGCTTCATATTAAAATGACGCTAAGAGGGTATGGGCTTGAACGATTTATTGATCCACGATCTCTTACTCCACCAAGATTTCTATCGACTGATTCCCCATCTTCTTCTTCAAGGATTCTTAATCTAGAATATGATTACTGGGTACGACAAGACAATCTCATCGTTTCTGACTTCTTGGCGCCATGTCAAAAGAAATTGTGTCTGAAATGCTTGATTGCTCTACATCTCAAGAGGTATAGAGTGTTCTTCTTGCACGTTTTGCTTCACATAATATGGCTTGAGTACTTGATTTAAAAGGCAAATTGGAGACAATGAAGAAAGGCAATCTGAAGTTGGAGGAGTATTTTCAGAAGATTAAAAACTTGGTTGATTCATTAAAGGTCGTCGGTCGATCTACCTCTTAAAGATCATGTTATGCATATTCTAGCCGGTTTAGGACCTGAGTATGACTACTGTTTCTGTCATCACAGACAAGGATGAATACCCTTCTTTATAGACAGTTTTATTCTCAGTTGCTTGCTCAAGAAAATCATGTTGAGACATAGCCTAGTGAATGCTAATGGTTCTACCCCTTCAGTCAATCTCACCACACAAACTCCATCCAAACAGCCTCATTCTTCTCCTTTTCAACCCAATAATAATAATACTGAGGGTAGCAAAAGAAGTAAGAATTTGAATGGCAAGCAGAACAAAAGATTTTGGAATAATAATGGTAAACCTTAATGCCAAGTTTGTGCCAAGTTTGGACACACTACTCTTAAGTGTTATCTTCTTCTTGAGAAATGGTTTCATGGACCAAACTTAAGTAATAATACACAACATACTTCTTCCAATCATCAAGGACATCATATAGGGAATTCTTATGTGAATACATTGTCTATACAAAATGATCTCAATAGAGAAAACCAGTGGTTTTCAGACTCTGAAGCCACTAATCACGTCACAAATGATGCATCTAATCTCACTTTTGGTACTGAATATCTTGGTGACAGCAAGGTTATTGTAGGCAATGGTGCAGATTTGAATGTTTCTTGTATTGAGACTTCTTTTATACAATCTTCCTTTCCTAATTCCTTTTCAAACACAGGCTTTCAGCTCAAAAATCTTCTTCATGTTCACAAAATAACCAAAAATCTTATCAGTGTTAGTCAGTTTGCTAAAAACAACCATGTTTACTTTGAATTTCACTCTAATATTTGCTTTGTGAAAGATCTCAATGGTCGAACTCTTCTTAAAGGCAATCTTGTTGATGGACTCTATTGTTTTGCAATGGAAAAGGCTAAGTCCCAAAAGTTTCTCTCTAAGCACAAGTCAGTACCTAAAGCTACTCATCAAGTTCTTCAAACAAAAATCATAAAGTGTAATAAAAATCAATCCTTTGCTCTTTCTTTACTAGAGATATGGCATAATAGATTAGGACATCCAAGCTTACCTATTGTCCAGCATGTTCTTCAATCTTGTAATATTTCATATTCCAATAAAAATACATTCTCTCTTTTTCATGATTGTGCAATAGCTAAAACTCATAATCTTCTTTTTCTCAACTCTCAAACCACTTATTCAAGACCTCTACAATTAATTGTAACAGACGTATGGGGACCAACCTATCAAACTTCTAGGAATGGATTCAAATATTATATTAGTTTTATTAATGCCTTTTCAAGATTTACATGGATTTACTTTCTTATCTTTCAAATAAACTGTAGAAAAACTTTTAGGACACCCTATACTTCGTCTTCAAACTGATGGAGGAGGTGAAGTTCTTTCCTTTACTCCTTATCTAAAATCTCAAGGTATTCAACATAGATTGACTTGTCCTCATACTTCCCAACAAAATGGCCTGGTAGAAAGAAAACATAGACACATTCTAGAAACTAGTTTGGCTTTGCTATCATATTCCTCTTTATCTCTTGAGTTCTGGGATGACGCATTTTCTACTGTAGTATATTTGATCAATAGACTTCCTACAATAGTCCATCAACATGTATCTTCTTTAGAGAATATTTTTGGCCTTAAACCTAATTATTCCTTTCTCAAAACATTTGGTTGCTTATGTTATCCATCCTTGAGGCCTTATAACCAACATAAACTTGATCCTCGATCTACTCCATGTCTTTTCTTAGGGTACAACTCTTTTCACAAGGGCTATAAATGTTTGTCTTAATCAGGAAGGGTGTACATTTCAAGACATGTCATTTTTTATGAGTCAAAGTTTCCTACTTCCTCTTTTGTTCACAATCGTCACAAAAGTCCTCTCCAATAGCCCTTGTTTCAAAACCTCCTATTATACATCAATATCGACCATTAAGAAACCAGTCGAATTCGTCAGTACATTGTCCTATCATCACTGCTTTACCCAACAATCCTGTGGTAGCACCTGATTGCCCAAAGACTAATGTCCATCCTCTTGTCTCATGTTCAGATCCCTCATCTAACAGTTCTTCAACTGCACCTTCAGATTCTTTCATTTCTTCTTCTCCTCCAAATGATCTCTCTTTACCCAAGGTGTCACAACCCATTCTAGATTTCCCTTCTAACCTAGAACGAAGCGTGAAGACGTTAAACATCACTTCTCTCTATGACATCTAACGTCCCAATTCTTAACATATCTTGTACTCAAGATCAAACCCAGACTTCCAAACCCATTTCCAAAAATAATCTATGTTCATTGATAGAGTTTAGGAATTTGATTCAATTTAAATCACAATACTGTTTAAAGAGATTTACAGACCAGCAGTAAGAATTATTTTGAACAAAACCTCCCATGACATGTAACTCACAAGTTCTAGCTGTTTTGGAATACTTTCAAATACATGCACAGACAATACAACAGATGTTTAACAACACTTGTGCCGTTTGACAACGCAGGCACCAGGAACTTGTCGCTACCTTGGGGTGGGGAAAAACATAAAACATGGAAAGCATGAGCTAAAGCCCAGTGAGTGGTAGTTTAATATAAACATAAGCTATCGCTTTTAAATCATCAATAAAGTTTATCAAATCATTCAGTAAACCATTGAACAAAGTATAAAGATTCAACAACATTTCAAACACGTGCTAGTAAAAAAAAGTAGCATGATCAACTCTCATAAGCACATTATAAAGCCTTCCGTCGTTATCAGAAAACCACACCAACAGTGTACACAAATACACGTTTACAACGGCGGGTTACTCTAGACAAAGAATGCCCCCTGCAATGTAAACCAAATCACAAGGTCATACGTGCATGCAGAGCTGCCTCAAGGCTAAGCGTAAACACACACCACAGACCCAGGTTACTCTAGACTCCCCGGTATACTATGGCCAAATCTGACCCTGGTGGTAACCCCCTGATAGCATGGGTGGGCTACAAGCATAGGTTCCTCTGGACTTCCCGATATACTCTGGCCACATCTAACCCCGGTAGTCCCTTGATCGCTTGAGCGATGCTACTGAAACACATTCAAGTAGCACGGAAAAATAACCATCTCTCGGGTACAAGAATTAGTAGTTTGAAACCACTTTCACAAACATTTAGCATTTTTAAATTCAACATCAAGAGGTTTTCATTTAAAACCATACAAGTCACAATTGTGTAAACTTTGTTTCCAAACTACATTCTGATAAATCAAGATCGTATAAAACAATCGAGAGTTTAGAAGTCATGATTTAAACATTTTTGAAATATCAGTCAAGTAAAACAGATCATGCCATCACATTTCATAAATCATAACATACTATAATATACAATTAGTTTCTATATCAAAACATTCGAAAGTAAACCACTCACTCTTAATAGGCTCCTCCTCATAATTTCGGTTTTTTCATTTCCCGTTTATCCTGAAATTATATTGATAATCCTCCATTTATCCTCCACATGACCATAATCCAATTATTTGAAAATTAATCTTCAAATATAACCAATTTCACTTAAACTTTTACCAAATCCCTAATTTGATCCAAGGTAGAGTTTGATTTGTAATTTGTTCATTCAATTGCTCTAAAATTAACTCAAGACCTTAAAATTAAATTTCAATAAAAAGTAATTCTATTCAAATTTTCCTTAATTTTTCTCATTAACCCAAATTTGGGTTTACTTCAAATTAACCCCTTAATCAACTTCAAAGTTGACCTAGATCCCTAATTATGCTTGAGAACACCTCAATTAACCTAAAATTGATTTCCCACATTTTAATGATGGACAATAGATGACAGACAGGAGTCAAACCAAGAAAGTCAACTCTTTCTTCAACCACCAGCCCAGAAATTTCTAGAATTTGGCCTCTGTTTTTCCGGTGAGCGTTTCAGACTTAAATTCATAATTTTCCAGCCATTTAAAGCTTAATTAACCTATACAAAACTTTTACCCATCCTCTTAATTAACTTACCTCAAAGTTTGGACATCAAAATTTACCTAGGACTCCCGGAATCGACCAAACTCTCCACGGTGCCCCTGTTTTTCCAGCCAATAAAGATCAAATTAAAGACCAGAGAACTCTAGAAGGAGCTTGTAAGTAACTTACCTTTAAATTTGGAGCTTCGAAACAGCCTCTAACTCCACGAATTTGCTAAAAAACTGAGCATCCTCTGTTTTCGCGATAACTCTAGCGCCACTGTTTTTCTTCGTTTTCCTTACTTCTTCGGCCAAATATCTTCAAATAAAGCCTCCTACGAGTTTCTTCTTTACTTACTCTTTAATTTGGTTGCATTTTACCTAATTTTACTTCACAAAAACGACCCTAATTTGGAAACAACGTTTTCCTCTTCTTCGGTCAGTCAAACTAAAAAAAAAAATCGAAATTCCATTTTTCTCTTCGTTTTCCAGCTTCAATTTTCAGTTTAACACGTGCCCAGATGATTAATCCTTAACCTCAAAGCCATCCAATAATAAAAATCAATAGAAAGCACCTTAATTTTTCCAAAATCTCTCACATTCTCTTTCTTCCTCTTCCTCTCGGTTCTCATCATGATTTTTCCCTTAAATTTCCTTTGATTTTCAGCTAGTTTTGCCAATAAGTTTTAAACAAGCCAAATTTACCTTTAAAACTCAAAAATTACCAAAATTTCACCACTTTTCATAATGTTGACTTTTTTACTTTGACTTTGACCATTTGACCGTTGACTTGTACGATTGACTTTGACCTATCCCGAGCATGCCAAATTTATTATCGAATTTACTTTACATGCGTAACTAGGTCCGTTACCCTCAAATTATTCCTTGAATCCTTATTTCCTCTTCCTAAATGAAACAAACGTCAATCCAAATTTTTTTTATTTTTAATTATAAATCTTAACAAGAGATCCACATCAAACTTTATCTTAAGTTCCTTAGTTCAATCTCAACTATGTGCTTCCTAATATTCAAAGAAAGAGTATAAGAAGAGAGAGCTTACAAGTTACTACCCCTTTTTGAGAATTTTGTCCTCAAAATTCAGGTAAGGTTGTCAGATGAATAGATGTGGGAACAAACTTCCATCAACCGTGGACATTCTCTTTTAAGGTGACCAGGTTGTCCACATTTATAACAAGTATGAGTTTCATTCTAACACTGTTCCTAATGATATCTGGTTCATACTAAACACAAAGGTCTCCTTCTAATACTAGCAACGGATTCTTTAAGTTACTCACTAGAAACAGTTCCTTTTGTTCCCCGATTTTCTTTACTTGAATTCCAATCAGAACCCGATGTACCTACATGCTTGGATTTTAAAGTTCCTTTATTAGGTACTCCAAGTTCAAATCTTTTATTCCCTTCACTTCTTGTTCATTCTACATATGGACTTGGAGAATTTAAATCCATTACCACTATATACTATTCCTCATGTCTAGTTTTCTTCCATCACACTTTTTTCCATTCACATAGCAGCTTCCACTAGTTAGAAAATTCTTTCTACTCAGTATTGGTTGTTACAGGGGTATGTATTTCTTTCCTCAATCCTTCCTCAAACTGCCATATAACTCTTTGTCAATCTTGAGTTGCCTTTAGTCTCTCTCTAATAATCTTAAGATTCCCAGAGTAACCTGTACTGGCTTAAGACCAATTGATTTCCTTTCCTAAACCTAATCTGTATTGATGCATCACACAGAATACACCAGTTAGTTCCAGTTAGGACTAACTCTTATCCACTGGTTCCCATAGTTGGATTCCCAACTCTTTTTTGAACTCTTCCAAAACCAACCTGTACGTTGCTGAAAAGGTCATTACTGTCCTAGGTACCATGCCAGACCACTTAGGCCAAATATCTAGGAATTTTTCACACCACTAATCAATCTTGTTAACTAATAGCTCTAATATATAACTCAACATTTGTGCTATCCTTCCATAATAACTTGTCTTCTTTCTTTAGCGAGTACATACTAGCTTAAAGGATTCTCCTGCCACTCCTTTAAGTTATTTCAGGTGTTACATCCACTTCTGGATACCTCAAGATATATTAAACTACACCTCTATGTCGTTAATGCTAACAAACCCATATAGTGAAGAAAATAACACAACACACAGGAACCCAACCCAAAAATATCCTATACAATGAACTCCCAAATAGCAAATTATTCTTTTGCATAACACCCCTATGTAACAGCTGTGGACGTTTTTCCCTATAACAACCATGTTGTCTGCAATTATCACAAACAGTGGTCCCTTTCAATCACCGACCCCAACAATGTTTGCCACAAGATGAATAATAAGATTACACATCTACACTTGCTACTAATTCTCTGGGTTGTGTCTTACCTGGCTTCTCAGATATAACTACAGGACAGATAGAGTCTCCTGACCCTTGGTTTCTCTTTTGCTTTCATTCTTCAATCATACCTTGACTTGAAACTTCATCTACTCGTAACTCTAGGTATAAGTCTCCTATTTAACGGTTCACGCGGTGTATTCAAGGAATTTCCCACACGAACATCCCTTTTTGTTTTCCTTTTATCTCTTCTTCCTAACAAACTTTTCTCCACTCTTTTAGTTGCCTCTACCAGTTTTGAGAAATCTCTCCACTTCGCACTTACTATGACAGAGCTTCAAATTTCATCCCATAGTCCATTCTCAGACTTTTTACACTTATCATTTTCATTTTCAAACTAAAAAATTGCACACTTAAATCATTCCTTAAACTTTTCTCCATGCGGTTTTGAAACACAGTACCAACCTCAAAATATACTTCCGTTTTTCAGTACATAGACTTTGGATAAAGCTCTTCACGAAAAGTTTCCTCACACTTTTCCCAACTTATCTCTCCCTTTTCTTCATAACTAATTTCAAACATGCGTCATAAGTTCTAAGCTTCACCTTGAAACAAGGATGTAACAAGTTTTACTCTTTTGTGGGACAGTTCGTCATTTTAAAGCATTTTCCTAACTTGGCTAACCAGATTCTTGCATCCATAGAATCAATTGCTCTAGTGAAAACTGTTGCTATGAACGCTTTTAAGCATTCAAACTCAAAGCTTTTCTCTGGACTAACTTGTCCATCACTATTTCCTATAGCACCTTTCTGATTTAAGTGACCCTCCATCGATTTCCTTTAGGTCAATCTAAGTCTGGAAGTACATAGTTTCGCCACAAACACTTCTTTTCATCCCAGGTTTACAAGTAGCGCTCACAGTTCCTTTTGATGCTTGCCTTTTTCGTTCACCACAATGATACATGTTTCATACAATGCAATGATGTATTACACACCTTTAGTGAAAAGACCAATGCAACTTACTAATGCAACTCTAACTCATATTGACTTTCTGACCCAAAACCCTTAGGTTTCCCAAAATCATGTTCTGATACCAAACTGTTACACCTCGTTCCAAATTTCCGTTCTAACCTAGAACGAAGCGTGAAGACGTTAAACATCACTTCTCTCTATGACATCTAACATCCCAATTCTTAATATATCTTGTACTCAAGATTAAACCCAGACTTCCAAACCCATTTCCAAAAATAATCTATGTTCATTGACAGAGTTTAGGAATTTGATTCAGTTTAAATCACAATACTTTTTAAAGAGATTTACATACCAACAGTAAGGATTATTTTGAACAAAACCTCCCATGACCTGTAACTCACAAGTTCTAGCTATTCTGGAATACTCTTAAATACATGTACAAACAATACAACAAATGTTTAACAACATTGGCGGTGTTTGACGGCTCAGCGGGCACCAAGAACTTGTCACTACCTTGGGGTGGGGAAAAACATAAAACATGGAAAGCATGAGCTAAACCCCAGTGAGTGGTAGTTTAATATAAACATAAGCTATCGCTTTCTAAATCATCAGTAAAGTTTATCAAATCATTCAGTAAACTATTGAACAAAGTATAAAAGATTCAACAGCATTTCAAACACGTGCTAGTAAAAAAAAGTGGCATGATCAACTCTCATAAGCACATTATAAAGCATTCAGTCGTTATCAGAAAATCACATTAATTCTGTACCCAAATACTCGTTTACAATGACGGGTTACTCTGGACAAAGAATGTACCCCGCGGTGTAAACCAAATCACAAGGTCATATGTGCACGCAGAGTTGCCTTAAGGTTAAGCATAAATACACACCACAGGCCCAGGTTACTCTAGACTCTCCGGTATACTCTGGCCACATCTGACCCTGGTGGTAGCCCCCTGATAGCCTAGGTGGCGCTATAGGTGCAGGTTCCTCTGGACTTTCCGGTGTACTCTCGCCACATCTGACCCCGGTAGCCTGCTGATCGCCTGAGCGATGCCACTGAAATACATTCAAGTAGCATGGAAAAATAACCATCTCTCGGGTACAAGAATTAGTAGTTTGAAACCACTTTAAAAAACATTTAGCATTTTTAAATTCAACATCAAGAGGATTTCATATAAAACCATACAAGTCACAATTGTGTAAACTTTGTTTCCAAACTACATTCTGATAAATCAAGATCGTATAAAATAATCGAGAGTTTAGAAATCATGATTTAAACATTTTTGAAATATCAGTCAAGTAAAACAGATCATGCCATCACATTTCATAAATCATAACATACTATAATATACAATTAGTTTCTATATCAAAACATTCGAAAGTAAACCACTCACTCTTAATAGGCTCCTCCTCATAATTTCGATTTCTCCATCTCCCATTTATCCTAAAATTATATTGATAATCCTCTAGTTATCCTCCACATGACCATAATCCAATTATTTGAAAATTAATCTTCAAGTATAACCAATTTTACTTAAACTTTTGCAAAATCCCTAATTTGATCCAAGGTAGAGTTTGATTTGTAATTTATTCATTCAATTTCTCTAAAATTAACTCAAGACCTTAAAATTAATCTTCAATAAAAACTAATTCTATTCCAATTTTTTTTAATTTTTCTCATTAACCTTAATTAGGGTTTACTTCAAATTAACCCCTTAATCAACTTTAAAGTTGACTTAGGATCCCAATTTCCTCTAATTTCAGGTTTAAGGTATCATAACAATACAAATTAGATCCCTAATTATGCTTGAGAACACCTCAATTAACCTAAAATTGATTTTCCACATTTTAATGACGGACAATAGATGACAAACAGGAGACAAACTAGGAAAGTCAACTCTTTCTTCAACCTCCAGCCCAGAAATTTCCATATTTGGCCTCAGTTTTTTCGGTGAGGGTTCCAGACTTAAATTCATCATTTTCCGGCCATTTAATGCTTAATTAGCCTTTAAAAACCTTTTATTCATCCTCTTAATTAACTTACCTCAAAGTTTGGACGTCCGAGTTGCCCTAGAACTCCCGGAATCGTCCAAACTCTCCACGGTGCCCCTGTTTTTCCCGCAAGTAAAGGCAGAATTTTCAGAACTTAAAATTAGAAATTCCAGCCAATAAAGATCAAATTAAAGACCATAGAACTCTAGAAGAACCTTGTAAGTAACTTACCTTTAAAGTTGGAGCTTCGAATCAGCCTCTAACTCCACGAATTTGCTAAAAAACCGAGCATCCTCTGTTTTCGCGATAACTCTAGCGCCACTGTTTTTCTTCGTTTTCCTTACTTCTTCGGCCAAATTTCTTCAAATCAAGCCTCGTACGAGCTTCTTTTTTACTTACTCTTTAATTTGGTTGCATTTTTTCTAGTTTTACTTCACAAGAACGGCCCTAATTTGGAAACCACTTTTTCCTCTTCTTCGGTCAGCGAAACTCAAAAAAAAAATTGAAATTCCCTTTTTCTCTTTGTTTTCCAGCTTCAAATTCCGGTTTAACACGTGCCCGGATGATTAATTCGTAACCTCAAAGCCATCCAATAAGAAATTTCAATAGAAAGAACCTTAATTTTTCCAAAATCTCTCAAATTCTCTTTTTTCCTCTTCCTCTCGGTTCTCATCATGTTTTTTCCCTTAATTTTCCTTTGATTTTAAGCTAGTTTTGCCCAATAAGTCTTAAACAAGTCAAATTTTCCTTTAAAACTCAGAAATTACCAAAATTTCATCACTTTTCATAATGTTGACTTTTTTACTTTGCCTTTGACCATTTGACCATTGACTTTTATGATTGACTTTAACGTGTCCCAAGCATGCCAAATTTATTATCAAATTTACTTTACATGCTTAACTAGGTCCGTTACCCTCAAATTATTCCTTGAATCCTTATTTCCTTTTTCTAAATGAAACAAACGTCAATCCAAATCTTTTTATTTTTAATTATAAATCTTAACAAGAGATCTACATCAAACTTTATCTTGAGTTCTCGAGTTCAATCTCAACTATGTGCTTCCTAATATACCAAGAAAGAGTAGAACAAGAGAGGGCTTACACGAGGTGTCTTCCATACCCTCTATTCTAAACTCATCTCCACAGTCTGAGCATCCTACCTTTATTGTTCCACATGAACAAGAACAATCATTCACTCCTGCACCTTTGCCGAATTCTTCCTTGGTTGTTAATCAACATCCCATGATTACTTGAAGCAACTGGTATTTTTAAACCCAAAGTGCTTGTTGTGGAGTATGTAGAAGAGGAGTCTCCAAATGTTAAAGCAGCCTTACGATGTCCTCATTGGGTTCAAGCCATGACAGAAGAGTATAAGGCTTTGATTGCTAATGATATATGGTCCTTGGAGTCTCAACCTTTTGACAAAAAGTTCATTGGATGCAAATGGGTCTTCAAAATCAAAAGGAACTCAGATGGCTCTATTGCTCGGTATAAAGCACGGTTAGTTGCTCAAGGATATAAACAAGTTGTTGATCTTGATTATACAGAAACTTTTAGTCCGGCTATAAAACCTATTACTATTCGTGTGTTGCTTACTCTTGCATTGCATTATGAATGGCCTCTGAGACAAGTTGATATTAACATTGCTTTTCTTCATGGTATATTAGAAGATGAAGTATACATGACTCAACCACCAAGAATGATTAATAAGTCAGCTCCTATGAAGGTTTACAAACTAAAGAAAGCCCTTTATGGTTTAAAGAGGGCGCCTCGTGCTTGGTTTGAGCGCTTAACATATTTTCTTCATCAGCAAGGGTTTCGAAAATCTAAGGTTGATTCTTTTCTGCTAATTTACAACAAAAATGGGGTATTTTGCTACATTTTCATATATGTTGATGATATTGTTATCACTGGAAGTTCTTCCTTTATGATTGATAAGCTGATTTCTGCATTGCACAATAAATTTTCTCTTAAAGATTTAGGTTTGCTGAATTAATTTTTTTGTTGAGGTCTCTTACCCTGAGTCTGGTGGCTTATTTTTGTCCCAAAAGAAATATATAGTTGATTTGTTACATAAAGCACAAATGCAAGCTGTCAATGCTATTCCTACTCCAATGGTTAGTGGACCTGTTTTATCGGCTTTTCATGGTGAAAGCTTTACTGATGTAAGGTTGTATAGGAGTATAGTTGGAGCATTACAGTATGTCACCTTAACAAGACCAGAAATCTCATACGGTGTGAATAAAGTTTGTCAATTTATGCATTCTCCAAATCGTTTTCATTGGCAAGCTGTCAAACGTGTTCTAAGGTACTTAGTAGGAACACTTGAGCAAGGATTATTGTTCCGGAAGCCGATTGGACTATTCAAAGTTTTGTTGATGCCGACTGGGCCTTGGATTCAGATGGTCGAAAATCAACTTCTAGTGTTTGTGTATATTTTGGAGGTAACTTGATCCAATGGGCTTCAAAGAAATAAACAATCATCTCTCCGTCAAGCACTGAAGCTGAATACAAAAGTTTAGCCCTTGCTGCATCAAAATTGGTATGGCTACATTCCTTGTTTCTTGATTGCATATTACGCTCTCACAGCCTCCAACCTTATGTTGTGATAATTTGAGTGTTGTTTATTTAAGTGCAAATCCAATTCTTCATTCTCATACAAAACACGTTGAGATAGACATTTATTTTGTTCGAGATCTTGTGAAATAAAGGAAGTTTAGAGTTCAACATCTTCCAGCTAATGCTCAAATTGTAGATGTTTTCACTTAGCCATTATCTCCTACGTCCTTTCTTCCATTAAGGGACAAGCTTAATGTGTGTTCTTCTCAACACATAGGCTTGAGGGGGGTATCAAGAGAGCTCATTAATAGTAAATTTGTTTGTAAGTTTATTATGTTTGTTGCGACCAATTTCATCAACTCTAGGAATTCTGTTGAGTAGTTGTTGTATTGTTTATTCTCTTTTCATAATGAGTCTTCTATATAAAATCATTATGTTGATCATTTCATTATTAAATATGAATTCTAACTTTCCAACATAACTGTAAAACCTAAACCCTAATTACTTTAAGTAATGTGATGTCTTCTAATGAGCTAAATAATGCCATGTCTCATGAAGGATAAAAGATGGAATGCATAATAAGCATATGAATGAGACCATGCCATCTAATGAAGAGTAGTGCTGAGGTAATATTGTGAGTGAAGTTACAAAAGGAAATTTGCTAAATCCTAGCCCTTCATCACCAATAGTGGGCCAGGTGGCACAAGGAGAGTTCATGTTGGATTTTGGGCGGTAATATAAGCAAGAAGGTTGAATTCATTGGGTCGGTTTGGACAGATTACTTAGACTATTTATGTAATTTCAGTGGCATTCGAAAGCTCTATGTGTCTATTTTCTATAGCTAGGCTGCTGGAAGAAAAACTCGTCGGAATATGGCCGAAGGGACAAAATAAAGACGAAGGCTTCGTTTCTTGGGTGAATCTAGGCCATCAGTGAAGAATTGAAGCTCCAGGACGAATTACGAAGCGTTTTGAGCTAAAACTTTGAGGTAATATTGTTAACTCAGTTATAAACAACTTTGTAGAATGAAACTTTTTAAGATGAGGCCTGAAAATCGAGTTATATAATTTTGAAAGTTGAATTGAGAATTGTTGAACAAGCAGGCAGCTGCTTGAATTGGGGCCAATATTTTGAATCTCCAGATTAAACGACGAGGCATTTTGAGCTGAAATTTTAAGGTAATATTTTAACTCAATTCTAAACATGTTTGTAGAAGGAAGTTTGAGGGCTGGATTTTGAGTTATGAATTTTTTAAGTTGTAATAGAGGATCTGGGCATAAGCAGACAGCTGCTTAGGAAGATTAAGCAGGCAGCTCAAGAGCGAGAGTGAGCGAGAGCGAGAGAGAGAGAGAGCAAGAGGAAGCGAGAGCGAGAGCAAGAGGTGGATCTCGCTAGGGACGGAAATCTCGTTGGTTTGCAATGAATCTCGCTGGTTTACGCTAAATCTCGCTGGAAAGTGTGAAATCTCGCTGGGAATGGTAAATCTCGTTCATAAGGGTGGTCTCGCTCATGTGGGTGATCTCGCTCATGATGATTTTCTCGCTAGAAATACTGTTTTTGTTGATTTAAAAGTTCCATTAATAAATGAACTATTTGAAGTATTTTGCTAAGAATTCTAAGTAGTTTAATTGGGGATTATGTTCTTTCAGGCAAAGAAGAGCTAGGAGAGGCGTATAACACGTTAAGAGGCCAACGAACTGTGAGTGACTAAGTAAACTTTAAGTTTTTAATATTCACGCATATATGATCAAGTAAAGCACAGTGACATTAACAATGTATTTACACTTCTTCAAGCAACAAATTGTTGAAGAATAATTTAATGCATATCTGTCACACCCCACCCCAGATCACCCTCTTAGCCTAGAGAAGGGCGTGACTGCAGCAGTTATCAACCCTTAGGCTGACACTTACTGCCTAAAAATTCTTGCGGAATAACTCTGATACCAAATACAAATTATATGCAACGGGACGGCTGTAGGCCCACAATTTATTAACTTAGAAACTTAATATGTTTAGAGTATTTACAACATTAGATTTACAAGTCCCAAAACCCACAACCCTAGTCCCTATATGAACAATAGTAACATGTGTACAATATTAACAATAACCACCTAGCAAACGGTTACAAGTCTTTTGGTCCTTTAGTGGCAGAGCAGATACTGAGCTGTCTTCAGAGGATTTGATCGCTACCTGTGGGGGGGGAAAAACAAAAACATTTGAAAACGGAGTGAGCTTACGCCCAGTGAGTGACCGAGAAAACATAGTAAATTCTCATGCATAATTTCAGAAAATAGTTTTATCTGAAATATAAGCTTTTGCAGCATAAATAATTTCTAAGCGTAATGTATATAAAGCTGTTTTAAACATAAAACAGTAAAATCATTTCTCAAATCAAAGTACTGTATAGCTGGTAAAATAATCCCAATGCCAACTACTAGTCTAGAGAGAACCCTTTTGCTCAATCTCTGACTTTATTCACCTGTGGCCACACTAAGTACCTTCACACATTAGGTACTACTGCTCAGATACCTTCTCCTTGTACTTCAGTATCGAGCTACTAGGATACCTTCTCCAACGTACTTCAGTATCCTATTGGCTTGGTACCTTCTCAAACGTACTTCAGTACCAATAGATACCTTCTCCTTGTACTTCAGTATCTAGTTGGGCGGATGCCTTCTCCTTGTACTTCGGCATCGTATTTTACCAAAACTATTTATAAACAACTTTTCTCTTTAAAGCATGTACAGTATAACACATATACAACATGGCTTTAAAGATAGTAACGCAT
>NC_052360.1:30752015-30792796 GCF_009727055.1 Benincasa hispida
AAGAACACATTTGAACCAAGGTTGAAATCATGCTGTACTTGTTTGATAAAGGAGTATAAAAATTTGGCCATGCAGCCAAGATGGTAGGTGTGTTGTCAATCCCTGACGAGCAATTTGATACGACCGGTATAAATAGGGAGTTGGGATTTCTTTTCTAAATCACACAAAAATCATAAATTCTGGTTTAAGAGAAAGTTATTTGAGGGCAGAGTGAGGGTTCAAAGGAACGTGTCAAATTTGGACGAGGAAGATCTCCAATATAACCTCGTTCGTGCTTTGAGTGATTCTAAAGCATTCTGAAGCTTGAAAAGTCTATTTGTTTTAGAGTAGGGCTGCCAAGACGGGAAAAAGCTTCAAATATGAAACTGGTCTGGAGGGTTTGCGGATGAAAGGTAAAGGTGTCAGGTCAGCTGCGGGTGTAATCATGTCTGGTCAGTCTGAGATTTTGTCCGATTCTTCCGGCCTCAACCACGAGATAATTCTTGTAGCTGAAAGTTAGTGGTAAGAGTTCCTAGAACATTACGACAATAGGTTTGTAGAAGGAGAGTATTTCCAAATAACGTTCTAAAACTCATAAGTAATCTAAATTGTAAGTTGAATCTAGATTTTTAGGGGTGAAAAAGGGAACCCGAGGAGCTACTAGAGTGAAAATGTTCCTAAAGTTCGAGGTGAGTGGCTAAAATTTTTTCGACACTAAAACGTTTTTAAATTGTTTTTGATTACAAATGTTTTACAGAAAGCATGTTTGCGAAAATAATTCTCATGCCTACTAGTTTTCTAAAGTGGTTTCCAAGCAAGTTTGAATTGTGATTTTGAACGCATGCATATTGTATTAAAACTATTTACATATGTATATGTATTGATTTTTTATCCAGCGACACACAATTAAGTGGAAAATTAAGACAATTTAAATAAGAAAACACACTTAAGTGTAAAATTAGGATTCAGGGTTCACAATATCTCACGGATTGTATGTGTGTAGCACAGGCCAAGGTATGTTGTGTAACCGTTACAAAAGCTATGTTCTGATTTGATATATGCTTTCTAAAGGAAGGTTACGAGAGAATGAATTCTTGTGTAAATGAGTGACAATGGAATAGCTCTTGTGTAATATTAGGCTATGGAACTTAATTTGTTGTTACAAAATACACATTTGATACCGAAGGACGTTGAGAAGGTATCTAACCAATTTGGTACCGAAAGACACTTGAGAAGGTACCTGGCCAATTTGATACCGAAGGACTTTTGAGAAGGTATCCGGCCAATTTGATACCGAAGGATGTTGAGAAGGTATCTCACCAATTAGGTACTGAAGGACACTTGAGAAGGTACCTGGCCAATTTGATACCGAAGGACTTTTGAGAAGGTATCCAGCCAAATTGATACCGAAGGACATATGAGAAGGTATCTTAACAGCTCGATACTGAAGGACGTTTGAGAATGTATCTGAGGATACTGAAGGAAAATGAGAAGGTATCCTAGTCAAGTACCTAAGGATACTGAAGGACAATGAAAAGGTATCCTAGACAAGTACCTGAGGATACTGAAGGACAATGAGAAGGTATCCTAGTCAGGTACATAAGGTACGACGGTACTCAGTTATAACCATGTACACGTAGGTAATACGACGTCGAGGGATTGAGCAAAAGAGTTCTCCCCGACTAAGGTTGATGTTGAGGGTTAGATTTAGTAGTTCACTCTCAACTAAGGATAAAGGCAGTTGTATCTTCTCATAGACTAGAAGGATAGTTTGGAATTGCTAATGCTTATGAATGTTTATCAACGCATGATGTTTACTAATGTATGAGTTTTCCCAAGTATGTTTTCCATGTTTAACGCATGCTAGTGGTTTTACAAGCTAGTTCAATATGTTTTAAGCCAACTTATTTCATAAAGTATGAAGCATGCGTTATGGTTAAAGCTAAGGTTGAATGAAGCTTGACGAACTATGTTTTAAATACCTAAGGTTGCCAAAGTACATGCATTGGTATTTCTAAACATAATGAATAGGGATACTAAAGGTAGGAAAGGTATCTGAATAAATGTACCTAAGGTGTTGACGGTACATAGCAAACTCCATGTGTATGTAGGTAGGTCTAAATGAGAGGCCGAGATATGGATCTCTTGGCCGATAATAGACGTTGGGAGCTAGAGCAGTGTATGCTCGTTCTCAACTAGAGAATAATGATGATTTTAAGGATGTTTCTTGAGATGACATCGGTATACTTAAAGAGATCGACATAGGGATCTCTTCTAGCCATAGTTTAACATGAACAGGTCGAAGTAAAGGTCTCATCTGGCCATGGCTTAACGTTGGGAATTAGAGCAGTGAATGTTCATTCTCAACTAAGATTCAAGTTACAAATACAATGGTTTAAAAGGTTTTATGTACACGTTTGCTTGGTGTATTTTAAGTTCCAGTATTATGTTTTCAAGCTTTCAGTTTAAGCATGAGTTTTACATTTTATTAAATCACTCACCGGGCTTCTAACTCACGTTTTCAAATATTTTCCTTTCCAGGTAGCGGTCAGTTCCCTGAGGACTTTTCTGCTGCTGCTCTGCCACTCAAAGAAACAGGTTAAAGGAAGCGTAATTGAAGATCGGTATTAGTTAGTACACATGTGTTTGACTAGTGACTAGTATTCTAGATGGGGCTCACTACGTTATAATATTCATGTATGAATAATGCTGTGAAACCCTGTAATGTAAATGTGTTAAGTTCTGAGTTAATGTGTATGTATTCAGGATTTTGAGCAATTTTTAACAGGTAAGATAGGCAGTAAATGCCACCAAAAGGGTTGGTAACTGCTGCAGTCACCATTCCGTCCAGGTTAAGGATAATCTGGTGCGGGGTGTGACAATAACTAACAATTTTTCAATTTCTATTTTTAAATTAATCTAATTTTCACCAAAATTAGTTTTAATTCATAATTCAAATCTAAATTTGAATTAAAATTGAAAAATGTTTTATTTAATTAAATAATTTTCGTTAATTAGTTTAATATCAAATATTAAATTAATCAAATATCTAATTAATACATGAATCCTATTCAAGTTAATCAATATTTAAATATTATAATCTCTCCATTTGCATTCAATTTCAATAAAACTAAACGTTTTAATTGTATCAAATACAATTAATCAAACCCTGAATTGAATTTGAATACTTCAAATTCAAAAACCCTAATTTTGATTTTGAACGTTTCAAAACCATTCAATTCACTAATCTAAAATATAATTTTACAAGCTAGTAGAGGGACCTTATGGATCTACAGATCATAAGCTCCAACGATTTGAGATTAATTGGCTAAACTCTTTAGACTGAATTAATTAATATTCGTTAACTACCGTGATACACCCCTATAACTTGATAGTTGCACTCTCCTCACCGTATATATATTTCTGTCCACTTTAACCATAATCAGTAAGTCAACCTTTCACAAGTTGTTTGTATTTGCAGCTAAGTCAAAATTATTGTTTTATCCTTGTAAATATATCTTGCTCCTTAAGCTCCCACTGATCCTCTATTAAATAATTGGTTTATAGTCCAACTAATAAATCATGTCTCTCTCGACCATGAGAGGGCGATGCCTTATTGTTCAAAACCAGAAATCAATCCTTAAGGGAACAACCTATCTGCTAACTCTCAAATGGGTAAGAGGTGAATTCCATCTTGTAGGACTATGTTCCCAGCTATCTATCCAGTCTTATCCCAAAATGGGAGGCTTATTGAGCAGTGTTGTTAGACGACTCTCACCTATACAAATCAAATGACAATCCCAAATAAACAGGAGTTCATAGTTAACTTATGATTAAGATCGAGCTACTCTAGGTCATTGAATTTGAAATAGTCAATTTTAACTGTAAACATTCGTTATAAATAAAAGTGACTATTTCAAGGTTTGGTCTTATGCAAATATCCTTTACATAGGATGCCTCCACTCACATGTCTCTACATGAACGATTTCAGGATCACATTGTTTGTATCACTTATGCAGAGTAGGTCGCATCTAATTGTGTCCCCAGAATGAGGTACCCAATCTCATCCATATACTTATAGATCATTTTGTCTATAAACTAAAACTTAATCCATGTTTATGTTTCTACATAAAGTTAAAATATTCATACTATAGCCATGGATTTGTTTATTAGATTTTACAACAGAATGTAATATCAATAACATTTTATTGAATGAACGACTCAAAAATACTTTTATTGATAAATAAAATATGTTTTCAATATTTATGAACGGCGAGTTTTAGGACATTCCCAACTCCAAGTGTATTAGTAATATATGTAACAACAATCAACATTCAATTAGTAACATGTGTGTTCTATTTTATAAGCACGATATTCCAAGTGTATTAGTTGTGTATTAGATATAAGACATGAGTGTATCAGACACTGATTAGGAAATAGTTGATTAACTGATATAATTAAAATGAAGTATATCAATAGTATATCATCTATATATATTCGACACTAGGTATATCGCTTAATGAATGTACTAGATATTAAGTATATCAACAGTGAGGGTATCGTAGACTTTTACTTTTTTAATGCTTGGGTTGGGCCGGTTTTTGCTAGATCTGCAAAAGAAGAAAATTTGAAGGCACACTTGCAAATATGATATCCTATTTTGATGCATGCAATTGCCTCTTGAGAAAATTGGTGTAAACTAAGAATTCGAAAATTAAGAGAAATTATGAAAGTACCCATATGAAAGAAAAAAAAAAAAAAAAAAAAGGAGGATACCTATATAATTTGTTTAAAATTGGTTCTTTTCAAACTTAAGAAAATGTCAAACAAATTGACCACCATATTAACAGTAGGGGCATTTTTAAAATTCTTTTTTTAATTTTAAAATTATATTTTGCAATGAAATATTAATGGTTTTTGTTCATATATTAATGGTAAATGTATTTTTGAACTTTTCTTAAGTTAAGTGTATTTTTTAAACAAAACTTTAATAGTTTTCATCCAAAACTAATGACAAAGGTATTTTTTTTTTTAATTATTTTTGAAAGTTTAAGGGTATTTTTGAAACTTTTGAAAATATGAGTATTTTTTTTACACAAAATACAAAGTTCAGAGGCACTTTTTATAATTTAACATTAATATTATTATATTTTTACTTTCAACACAATTTTTTTTCCAAAAAAAAAAAAAAAATCATTATATAACTTAATGAAATATTTTGGTGAAAATTTATTTATCCATCTATTCTATATTCTATACTAATTAAAAGTAGGTTAGGAGGAGAAACTTTTTATTTCCCTTTTTATATGATTTTTTAGTTCTTTTTTAGATTGACAAAAAAAAAAAAAAAAAGCAGATTTTAACATTTCATTTGAAAAAATTAGCAAAATAATTATCCTTTTGTAAAAATGGCAAAGTGAATTAAAAATAATAATAATTATGAATTTACAAAGGTCCAAACTACCTCCAACCATGCAAATAAGATGCTACAGTCCTGATTTAGATGGATTTTTAAATACATCTTAATTAAAACAACATAAAATTATCAACGTATCTTTAATGGGCTTGGACATGTATTAGAAAATTTCAAATTTGAAACCTTAATGCAACTGATTTATCTTCCCCAAAATCAAAAGCTTCTTTCCCGATCAATCAAATCCATCATTGAATGAATTACCTTCCATTCTCCCCTATGCTACGAAAATCCCAAAACAGATTAACTTTTGATTAACAAGCTACTCCATTGTAAACTATCTGAAAGCTCAATCCATCAAAACCACAAGGAAAAATGAGAGTGAGAGATCGAAAGTAGTGTTGTTTCGATAGTTATTTTCAATAGGAGCTTTGGTTTACAACTTTCAACCTTTTGAAACTCATGCATTAGGGATTTGAAGAAAGATGTTCATGAAACCTAGAAAGTAGTCGTTCTATTGAGGCTGATTTCGTTGATAAAGACAAGAAATTATGAACAAAACCCTATATTTCATGTTTAAAACGAAATTATCATAAAGATAATGATAAAACCAAATTTAAAAATAAGAAAAATTGGTAAAAAAATGAGATGTATTTATATATTTCATGTTTAAACCGAAATTATAATAAAGATAATGATAAAAACAATTTAAAAATCTTATGATTTGGTCAGGATTAACATAAAAGAGAAGATAAATATAAAATGTCATATTTGGGAAAAATAATATAATATGAGATTTGAAAATTCAAATCGATTATTTAGTATAAGCTTGGATAATTTTCATAATTGAGATTTTTGCCAAAATATTTGCATGGAAAGAGGTTAATTAAGATCATTATAATAACAATTTAAAAATAGTATAATTTGATTAGGATTAAAGAAAATAGAAGATAAATATAGAAAGTCAGATTTAGGAAAGTAATATAATATGGGTTAATTAATTATTTTGTAATGGAAGGAAAAGTACATTTTAGAATTAACATAAAATAGGTTCATCCATTCGTTTTGCTATAATTCTGAAAATTCATATGTTTTGCTATATTATGAATGAAAGTGTAATTAGTGCTACAGGATTCAATTTTCCTTTATTTTATTCCCTTTTAAAAATTGTGGTAAAGCATGGATTCAATAACTGACAAAATTAGAGCAATTTAGAAGGGTCAATAAAGTGGTAGGGAGAAGGGAGTGTTATAAATTAAAGTTGGTTATGAAATTGTGTTACCTGAGTTAGGTGTACAAAATTTAAGAGGGTTTAATTGAACATTCAATTTCTATAAAGCAAAAGAATGAAATAAAGGTACAAAAGAAAATATCATATTTTAAAAGAATGTTTCCATAAAGGGAATATTAAAAATTTCTACTTTCTAGGAGAATTAAAAGCTTAAGAGATCGTTTACTTGGAATTTTTTTTTCATTGGAATTGACGTAGACATAGACATGCAAAACTCATGTTTGTATCTTAAGTTTTAACACTTTGGCTAAGAATAAATTATTCCTAGCATCCTCATTTCCCTTGAATAATGGTTTTTTATTCCCTTTCAAAATTAATATAAAAAATTATATAATTTCATTTTAAATATAGTTAATTAATTAATTAATTAATATTAATCTAACAAAATTAATATAAAAAATTATTTTAATAAATCTATAATAATCTAAAATATTTGCTTAACTTATTTTTGCAATAAAATTTATTAAATGCATGCAATTACTTTTTTACATAAATTATTGTTATTAACTAACACTATCTTAAATATATGTTATTAGTAAACTAAGACCGGTTAAATTAGTTAGTACAAAAATTCATAATAATAATAATTGATTTTTTTTTATATAATCAAGCAATTATTTATTGAGATTAATTTTAGTTTCATCATTCATTATGAACATATCATTATTGATTATTTATAATTAGCAACTATTTATTGTGATTAATTTTTATTACTTCATTCATTATTAACACATCATATTTATAAAACTTTTTTTTTCGTATTTTTTACTCATGTTGAACTTAATTAATTATAAAAATAATTAAGTATTAGATTATAATTAATATGACATTTATTAAATATATTGATTGGTTAATTTTGATTATAAATTATTCAATTTTCAAATATTTATAATTAAAATTATTGTTGATTCTTAATTAATAAATAAATTTTTATCCATATATTTAATAATCCTTATTGTTTAATAAATTAATCTATTACCATTAAATAAGAATGTCATGCTTAATTTCATAAATTAAATACAAATATAGTTTTTATTCATAAATTCTAATAGCATTTTTCATATACAATCAAACACAATTATCTTTGATTTTCAAATATCCTATTCTCAAGGATTCCGACCCTTTTGACTTGCAAATAACTTGTTTAATCCTTATATTCTCCCCTTTCTTTTTCTTTACTTTTCTTTCGATTGAACTTTTCAGTTATACTATACCATAATATTTGCAAAAAAGTCAAGGTCTAAGATTTCATCAAATATAAAGTTTTTTCTCAATCAAAAACGAGAAAAATGGTATATCGATTTAATAGAACAAAGCAGGAAAAATGCAAAATGTTGGGGATTACAGAAGCTCCTTCAATATGCATTAATAAATACTAATGATTATAACTCATAAGACTTCAAACAGAGGCTGAGGGTCTACCCTATAATTTCTTACATATAATTTAGCCACAGATGAGTATATCAAGTTCAAATCAACCATCAGCCACCATCACTTCCTATGTACAGCTTCCAAACCAAAAGCTCAGATATCTCACAACTTCAGTGACACCCTATCTTCTTTTTCACTTTTTTTCCAATAAAGTCCATGTCCACTCGGAAGCTCAAATTTTTGAGACAATAAAGAGTTAATAAAGCATAAAATCGATATTTTTTAGTCATGGGTCGCGAATTACTCGGACTAAACAAGGGATGGAACTCCCGACTTAGCTAAACACCTCTAAGCTCAACCAAAAATTCATCAACGTGATGCTGAGCCTGGTTCACTTAAGACAACGAGCTTTAACCAACAGAGCACCCAAGGATTGTATCCGTTAACCAAGGATGATTTTCGTCTTTCAATTGTCTGAGTGAAAATTGATCTATAAATCGAATTGCTCATGGAACCTTCTTTCTCAAATCATCCATTGGACCAACCAGCAATGGAACTGGTTGTTTTTTTTCCTTAATACAATAACCACGTTCACTGAGAGTAAAAAAATGAAGGAATACAATGCATACAAAAAAAAAACCAAGCCCACAAAAAAATCAAAGGAACTCCACTAAAGAAAATGGGACCAATCAAACAAGAAGTATAAGAACAATAGTAGCAATACGAACGTATTATTATGGATATTATTAATTGATTTGAAGTGCATAGTTCAAATTACAACATAATGAAACTATTAAGCGCCTTTCTCCATTTACTTAACTTTCCCACTAATTTAAGTAGTCTATCTAATATCATCAAAACAAATGCATATGAGCAAAATTTATGCTTAAAGATTGCATCCTGCAAATGAACTAAATGCAGATGGCAGATCAAACTAAGATTAAGAAGATAACAAAACTCAGCAAAACTTTAAAGTTGCTTACTCATCTTCTATTTTCCAAAGAGCCCTCTTTATCCGATGAATCAAACTTTAGTTTTCATCTGATCCAAAGATTTTCATCCTTGATAATGGAGTTCTTAGGTACCCATCAACCTCAAATTTCTTTGGTGAGAGCTCCCTGTATTTGGCGAATTGCTGTTTGGCCTCCATGTTCTTATCAAGTAAGCTGTAAATCATTCCCTGACAGAAGTAAGGCCTAAAGTCACTTGGATCCTCCTTCACCAATTCTTTGTAACTCTTCAAGGCTTCTTCTACATTCTTCTGCAAGAACTGTATTTGAGCCATTATCAACTTAACATCCCTGGCTTCTTTTACTTTGTTTTCATTCTCAGCAATTTTTAAAGCCTCTTCTAATCGCCGAAGCACAGCCTCTCCTTCCCCACAACGATCCATTAACAATGCGTTTTCAAACAATGCTTCAAAAGACAATGGATTCACAGCCAAAATCTCTTCAAAAACTTCTCGTGCATTTTCCGTTTTACCCATTTCCCCAAGCAACCTGGCCATCAGAAATTTCCACTCGGTCACCGACGGTTGAGCAGATACCAATTGCTTCAAAATTTTCAGTGCTTCTTCATCCTCACCATTCTCAAGTTTTTGCTGCAGGAGCGATTTGAGCGCCTCGATAGCTTCAGAATTCGATTCGAGAAAGTCATTCAACGGCGAGGATTGTTTCCCCTCCTGATCCGAATCCTCAGCAATCCGCTGATCTTCCTCCATTCTTGAAGCTTCCTCAGCTACCGCCGCTGGAGATTCAGCTCTGGCAGGCAAATGCGAGAATTTCCCAACCATGGTGGCCGCAGCACCGATGAGAATCGCAGCTCTGGCGTAGTTGCGGAGGCATTGAACAACAGGGTGATTCCTGGAAACGGGAACAGAGGAAGCCCTAACCCTAAAAGGATGCACAGAAACAGAATTGCGGGAAAGGGGAGCAGCAAAACGAAGATTATTCGGGAGTGAGACCATTTTAGATTTAGATGCATTGAAATTGAAAATGGATGAAAGAGATGAAGAAGTAGGTGAAGATATGGATGCAAATGTTGAGCTCATGGCTATGGCGAAGAAGGAAGAAAATGTGTTTATGGATGGTCGGAGGGTTTTGGAGGTTGAGTTTGGCACACGGTAATTTCAAGAACATGTAAAGAGTACAGTTTTGGAATGGGACAGAAAGAAGCTTCCGAAGCCTGTTCTGCAAGTTATCCAAACCTACCTACCTCCGGCGCCGGCGCCGTTCGGATTCCGACTATCGGAACTTCGTTTTGTTATCTGCTTGCTAGGGCTAGTTCCACTTGGTCTAATAAAAGAGCGTGCAAGAAATTACTTTTGTACGATTACAGTTTTTATTTATGTATTTATTTATCAGGGTGAGGTGGAGAAATCCAAACCCTAATCTCGAAAGCGATTTACTCAAAATAATAATAATAATAATAAATTTAAGGAGTTGTTTAGAGTTTTGAATTGAGATAGGATGTCTGAAATTGTTGTAGAGTTCATATGCTTAGGAGTGAAAGTTATTTTATCTAAGTTCATATGTCTGTGTTTGGGATGCATAATTAAGTTCATATGTTTAAATATCTACAGTTTTTTTGAACTCTAAATAATATGCTTTTCTGATTACTATTTTTGTTTTATACTTTTTTATTTAATAATTCTACACATCCTTATTTGAATAAAATATGGATGACAATTTTTTTCTTTTAAGTTTTAAAACCAACCTTTCTTTCTTTCTTTCAATTAACCCATTATATTTCTTATAGAAATATGGTTAAATAAAATGAGAAACTAAGTGAAATCAAAACTTTTGATTCTATCTCATTTTTTTGCATGAATTTCATTATCATTTTTTTTTCTTCTTCCTATTGTTGCTGTATATTTTTACTATGTCATGAATTTTTTTTAATTAAATCTCCCACGTCATCATAATAGCTAATGGAATATCATCACATTTTTTCAACAGTTTCACTTTCATTTCCTCTAAATTTGGTGGTCATCAGAGAACAAATATTTTTTTTTCACTAATTCTTGCTAAAAAATGTTCCAAGAATTTTTTTTTTTTCATTTTATGTTTTTTTTTATTCTATGTTACATACTTTTCAACTACATACATATTTTTCGTCTAAATATTCTTAACATTCATTTGATATGTGAATTCATTACGTACAAATATTGCACTTAATGTGAACAAAATAATATTTTTTATATAATCACCAACCTTACGACATACTTTATTAGTCATCAGTCTTATAATAGTCGAAAGTGGTTGTCGTTGTCAAAGTTGATTATCAAAGATAATTTTTGCTGGAGTTTGTAGTCAGAGGTGGTTGTCAAAGCTTGAAATTGATCACATGAATGTGTATTGGAGTTGGTTGTCAAAGTTTGTCACTGGAGGTGGTTTTCGAATCTCGGAGTTGGTCGAGCGAAAGTGGTCGTCGAAATTGATCATCAAAGATGATTTTTGCTAGAGATTGTAGTCGAAGGTGATGGTCGGAGCCCAAAGTTAGTCGCATGAAGGTAGTATTAGAGTTGGTTGTTGGAGTTTATCGTCGAAGGTAATTATTGAAGCCTCAAGTTGGTCGTCGGAGTTGCTCGCTCAGGTGATTTTCATCGAAGTTTGTAATCAGAAGTGGTTCAACCTACAAAGGTGGTTGTCGAAGCTAGTCATCAGAGTTTGTTGTTGGAGCCAATTGGTTATCGGAGTTGATAGCACAAAGGTAGTCTTCGGAGTCGAGTCACCGGAGGTGGTTGTCGGAGGTCAAAATTGGTTGTCAAAGTTAGTAGTGCAAAGGTTTTCGGAGCTCGGAGTTGGTCATCGAAGCTGTAATCGAAGGTGGTTGTCGGAGTTCGAATTTCGTTGCTGGAATTGTCATCTGAGGTGATTGTAGGAGCTCAGAGTTATTATCAGAGGTGACTGTTGGAGCCCGAAGTTAGTTCTTGGAGTGTGATAGTGGCTGATGGGTGGAACCATCGAAAACAATGGGAAGAAGGAAGAGTTGGAGTAAGTTGGTAAAATATACCAACTCAACTTCACCAACATTTAAAGTTGGTGGGTCAAACAATGAATTGGTATATTAAACCAACTCAACTCATGTTGATGAGTCGAACACCTCCTAAGAGTCAAAAGTTGACGAAAATATGAAGGTTTTAATTTTGCGAAAATTAATGTCAATTTCTATTGAAATTTTTGGAAAATTATAAAAAAAAAAAAAGTAAAATGTAAATTAAAAATAATAAATAAAACAATTTATGATTTTTTCCATTATTTATAGTATGTATAAATTAGTGATATTTTGTTTTTTTTAAAAAAAAAATTCAACTATACAATGAAAATATCGATCCATTCTTCATGTCGATATTGAACCCCGTGCAATATATATATATATATATATATATATATATATATTGACATGTCGACGAAAATTTAATACTATAAATACAAGTATAGTTGAAACATGCTCATTTTGATACAATTTTTAATCTCAATTTATTATTAATGTTATTATCAATTTTATGTTTATTAAATTTCTAAACTTTTGAAAAATGTCTATAGATTCCATATTCTTTTAATTCCTGTGTGCTTATAAAATTGAAATGTTAGAGTTTATTAACATAAATTTTAATTTTATATCTAATATATCAACTATCACTCCATTTTTTAAAAAATAAATTGAATATACCATAAATCTATTATGTTAAGAGATTTATTTGACATAAAATTTAAAATTTAATAATTTATTGGACACTTCTAAAAATAAATATGAACCGGAAAGTTCAGAACTCCATGTAGATCAGCTTTGATTAAGGAAGGGGATTTACTGTTGGTCACAGGTTCTATAAAGAGCACTATATGTATTATTCACTTTGAAAAATGTGAAAAATATACAGAAAACCCACTATACAGTTCTTTCTTTCTCCTTGAGATCTAAATACCCTTAATCTACACTAATTTTTTGGAGGGGATTAATAATGATCATTATACAAAACAAATCAAATTCCTAACCCTCTAAACACAGCATTCTGAGCAGAACTTAGAGGTGTCTCTTAAATATGGAGCTCCAAATTCACCACAGAACAATCAATCCAACAACACTCACCATCAAGAAAAACAGTTCAAGCATGAGGAGGGGCAACCTCATTCTCTCTTCTTCTTTAGGAGAACGGTGCAAGTCCGGCAAGACACGAAGGATCGAGCAGGTCCTGAACTTCCCGGTAAGATATCGAGCAGGGTTTCAATTTCTACTCCTTGGCTTTCAACATAGAATGCCTGAATTGTTCCCATCAGCAATATAGATTAGAGAAAAGAAAAAACCAGAAGTAACACTTAAGTAGTAATGTATTTGTTGTTCTTATTAGAGAGAAAGAAGAGAATTGAGAAAGTGTGTAATTTTATTCAATCACTTCTCACTATAAATACTAATGCTACATGCTAAAAATAGCTTAGTTGATAATAATTTCTACTATTAACTCCACAAAAATAGAACTAACTCCAAATATAGCACTAATAACTTTCCTAGAAAGTAGCATTTTGGATTAATTCAAAGTAACTAGAAATAGACTTGCACTTAAGTTACTAACATACTCTTAACTCAAATGCTATAAATACCTAGTTTGCTCCTAAAAGTTTGAAAACGACCAACCACTAAAAGGCTTAGTGAAGATATCTGCTATTTGCTCCTCTAATTGCAATGAACTGCACTTCTCCTTTCTTTTGCATCTCTTTCAAAAACATAATATTTTATCTTAAAGTGCTTGATTCTTCCATGAAAACTGGATTCAAAGAAATAGCTAATGTGGCTTGATTATCCACGAACGCCTTCACACCCTATTCTTGCTTTAAATGAAAGTCATGCATTAACTTCTTCAACCAAATAGCTTGGTTTACTATTGCAATAGTTGCAATGAACTCCACTTCTACAGTTGATTGAGCCATTATGTCTTACTTTTTTTAACACCATGAGAAACACCCAGAGCCAACAATGAAACAATACCCAAAAGTGCTCTTCATATCATCTAATGACTCAACCCAATCACTATCTGAGTAACCCTGCAACTCAAAACTCTCAACTTTGTTAAATTTGATCCCAAAAGACAACGTGCCTTTCAGATATCTTAGAACTCTTTTTGCAACAATCAGGTGATTCTTACTTGGACAATGAAGAAATCTAGATAAGACACTTACAGTGTATAATATGTCAGGCTTAGTGGATGTGAGATACATGACGCATCCAACTAGACTACTATACACATTCTTATCTACAGGTTCTTCTCCATCAGTCTTTTGCAACTTCTCCTTTTGAATCATTGGAGTATTCACACTTTTTCACTCCTCTATATTAAATCTCTTCAATATCTCTCTCATGTATGTTGGGACTGATGCCCTAAACTCTCATTGGGTCCTGTAGTTTGTAAATATTATATTGAACAAATGCTTGTGATGTAATAATATATGATATTTTCTTCACTGTTGTCTATGAAACATTGGATGTTTTAATTGCTTTACTACAAACCAATAAACTAAGATCTCTGGTTGTCGTTGTAACTTAAACATGTATGTGGAGACATACAGGTGGATCATGCCTTAAGTGATAACCAAAATGGTTTGTAGTATATGGATATATGAGGGAAACCTTATTTTGGTAACACTACAGATGCAACCCGCTTTATAGAATAGTTACAAGTATTGTGACTTGCTACAAATGATCTGATCCTGATCATTCATGTGGAGACATGCGAGCGAGGGTGAAGAAGTTTGTATAAGACCGGACCACGAAGTGTTAAAGTCTTGTTATATAACGTCATTCATGACAGATACTTCACTTCACTAGGATGACCATAGGTAGCATGACCTTAATCTTGAGTGAGTTGGGAACTCATGTCTTTGAGGGCAGTTCTTTGATTTGCATGGGTGCGAGTGGCCGATTGTCGACTCAAACCTACCACTTTGGGGATCCATCTAATTTGAGAGTTGGGAACTCAGCTACACAAGATGAAATTCACTCCTTCCTCGAAGCAGGGGTAAGTAGATAGATTGCTCCCTTAAGAGCTGATTTCGGGCTTGAACGATGTGGCGCCACACACCTTCCATGGCTCGAGAGGTATCCACACATAGTAGGACTATATTGTATTGTTCCTTAGAGGGATCAATGGTATTTAAGAAGTTAGATGTAACTATAGGGGCAAAACGGTAAATTGGCTCAACTATACTTAGGGGCATATGTGAAGGGTTATCATACTGTTGATTGGTCATATCCGATGGACACATAAATATATTTGTGGTGAGAAGAGTGCAGCTGTCGATCTTTAGTGGAATGCCTGGCAGTTAACGGATGGTGGATCTCGTGGCTAAAGAGTTTAGTTAGTTATTCATGTACCGTTGGAGCTTCGAGCCATAGGTCCATAAGGTCCCCTTGCTAGCTTAATGAATTCAAGTTAAGAATTAATTTTTGGGTCAGTTTGAAGTGTTCAGATTGACAAGAGGGAGTTCGATTATATATGATATGATTAAACTGGTCAATTATATATGATATAGTTAACATGATGTATGAGATACATTAATTGGAGGAAAATGATATAAATATGATTTATATCTAGTGGAGGAGAAAAGGACTATGGTTTATATGTTACATATGATGTGATATTAAACTATAGGTTATAAATATAATATGATTATATTTATTTCTTATTAAAACATTATAAGATAATTGTTGGCGGTTTTTCTCCATAACCGAATGAGATAGTGGGAGGTTGCAATCAGTTTTCATAACTGAAGAATAAAATGTAGTTTTCATTTTGCAAAGAAATCGGATAATCGCTACACGAATTAGCACATTGTGCATTTCCTAGCAAACGAGAGCATACACGATAGCTCAAAGTTTACTAAACGATCATGTACATGTGCGGATTATCTAAATGATCGCATAGTCTTTTCTAAACGATTGCGTGCCCGAGTGATTTTACTAAACGATCAAACACCCGTCTACGCAATAGAAACCATATATCTTCCACTTGCTTGGTCGTGGTAAACGACCGTTGTTTCCTCCTTCCCTCTACCGAATCTAGTAGAGCCTATACCTTCTGAATTCTCACTCTGAGGTTTCTGAGTGGTTGTGTCCTTCTTGCTGCCCTGTTCGTGAGAAGATCGTTCGGTGGTAGACGACAGCGAGATTTGGTGGACGATAGCCTTCGTGAGCGCAGCAACTGCGTGAGTTTCCGATTCCTGACGAGAGTGAGAGTTCAAGGGAAGAAAGGTTCTTTGACTGGTATGTCTCTCGTTCCTTTGCATTTAAGTTTTGTTCTAAGCATGTCGTAATTTGTTGTTAAATGCATAACTTGTATGTTTGTTTGTGAATGCGGTATTTCTGTCACAATGAATTTGGAACGATCTTGCTTCTGCTCAGAGGTACTATTTGATAAGAATTTCTTCAATGTACTTCTTTTGACAAAGGAACACTTGATTTTTGTCCTTGTTGAATCTTTATAACTAGGAAATAATGCATTAGATCCAAATCAATCATCTTAAATACTTTTATCATTTCTTGTTTGAACACCTCTAGCAAGTCATCTACATAAAAAGATAGAATCACAATATCAATACCTGATTTTTCACATAGACTGTAGATTCACCCAAACTCTTTACAAAATTCAAGTTCATCAAGTGTTTATCCATCTTCAACCCATAAAGGACCTTCATCAACAAATAAACCTTCTGCTCTTGCCTTGGTGTGATGAACCCATCTGGTCGCTCAACGTAGATTTCTTCTTCTAGCACCCCATTCAGGAATGTTGACTTCACATCCAGTTGATATACCTTCCATCCATGATGGGTTGACACAGCCAGTAGTAATCTGATTGTGTCAATCCTTGCAACAGGTGTAAAATTCTTAAAGAAATCAACTCCCCAGATTTTTGCATACCCTTTCACCAATAATCTGACTTTGAACTTATTCACAGGGCCATCAGGATTCAATTTGATTTTGAAAAACCATTTGACCCTAATCACTTTCCTATTTGCAGGCCTTTTCACCAGCTCTCATGTCTCGTTCTTCTCTACCATTCTCAGTTCCTGCTTCATGGTCTCCATCCACTTTTGATCTCGTTTAGCTTCTTCATACCCTGTAGTCTCCAACACATGCAACTATACTACTTCTCTTATACACTCCATTCAATAGTCTAATCTCTCTAACTGGTGCATCATCAACCAATTCATCAGGATTTAGAGAGATTTCTTGTTGCTTCACCTCCACTTCTTCTGTCCAATCTCATTCCTCATCCTTCAAAAACTGAACATCCCTACTAACCACCATCTTCTTTGTGTGAGGATGATAGATCTTGTTAAAGGAACTCTTAACGAAGAGAATCCATGAGCGCATTCGAATCTATCCGATTTTATCATGACCGAAATACAACATACATATTCTAACAGATAGTTATGCAAATTAACACTAATTAACGACATGCTTCGAAAAATAAAAACACAAGGGAAAGAGTTCTCATACCAGTTGAAGACTCTCTTCAACCGTCAAACTCAAAGTAGCGGAAGAACCTTTACACGAACTATCGCCCAGCAAATCAGTCGGCTGCAATAGCACGATCGTCTACACGAAGGACAACAACTCGAACAAGCACAAACAAGTAAACAACAGGGATGACACCACCAGTTGGAGCCCTTGGTATTCTCGGAGTGAGAATTCAAAGTATGGTCTTTGGTGAATTTGGTAGAGGTAGGAGAAAAGACAGATCGTGTAGACGATAAGTAAGTAGGAGAGAAAGAGCTATCGTATAGCAGGTATAGCAGGGATGCTTATCGTTTAGATGAGGCTACACGATCGTGTAGGTTTTACTAAGCAATCGTTTAATAAAAGGTAGACGATCGTTTAGAAAACACGACACGCTATGCGATCGTTTAGGAAAGCTAAGCAATCGTTTAGGACAAGCGTGCGATCGTTAAAGGTGCTGGTGTGCGATCGTTTAGATAATGAGCTACTATCGTATAGGCTCTCAAGCTAGCGATCGTTACGTTTTCAACATCGATTGCGAATTTTCGAACTCTTTGCCAAAATGAGACCAATTTTCATTTTATTCTTCGGTTACAATAACCGAATGCGGCTGCTCCTACTAACGCAACGATTGAGAGAATAATACGACCAATTACTCATAATTAACCAATTTAATAGTTAATGAATATAATCATATTATATTCTTACCCTATAGTTTGATATCACATATCTACTATAGTAATTCCTCCTTCACTGATATAAATCGTATTTATATCTAAATTTCCTCCAAAATAATGTATCTCATACATTTAGCCAATTATATCATATATAATTAACCAGTTCAATTATATCATAATAATCGAAACTCCCTCTTGTCAATTTGAACATTTCAAACTGACCCAATTGATTCTCGACTTTATCCAAGCAACCCAGGGGACCTAATGAACCTGTGGCTCGAAGCTCCAATGGTACGTGAATAGTTGACTAAACTCTTTAGCCCACGAAATCTACCATCTATTAACTGCTAGGCATTCCACTAAAGATCCAATAGTTTGAACTCCTTTCTTACTACAGATAATTTCTGTATCCATCGAATATAAACCAATTATGAGTACGATATCCCTTCACAGATGCCCGTGAGTACAGCTAGGCCAATTTACTGTTTTGCGCCTGTAGTTACATCTCACTCCTTAAGTACCATTGATTCCTTTAATGAACAATACAACATAGTCCAACTATGTGTGAAACACCTCTCGGGCCAAGAGAAGATGTTGTGGCGCCACATCATCAAGCCTTAGAATCAACCTTTAAGAGAGCTATCTATTTACTTGCCCCTACCTTGGGGAAGGAGTGAATTCCATCTTGTGTAATTGAGTTCTCAACTCCCAAATCAGACGAATCCCCAAAATGGTAGGTCTGAATCGGCGACCTGGCCACTCGCAACCATACAAATCAAAGGACCACCCTCAATGGCAGGAGTTTCCAACTCACTCAGATTTGAGGTCATGTTACCTATGGATATCCTGGTGAAGTGAAGTCTCTATTATGAATGGTGTTATTTAACGAGACGTTAACACTTCGTGGTCAGGTCTTATACAAACTCTTTATATAGGACGCCCCCGCTCACATGTCCTCTACACGCATGATCAGGATCAGACCATCTGTGACAAGTCACAACACTTGTGACCATTCCACAAAGCGAGCCGTATCCGTAGCGTTACTAGGATAAGGTTTCCCTCCTATATCTATATACTACATACTATTTTGGTTATCACTCAAGACATGATCCACTTGATGTCACCACATACATGCTTAAGTTACATACAGATAACCAGGGATTTTATGTTTATTGGTTTGTGGTAAAGCAAATAAAATATACAACTGAGTAAAATCAAGATGTGAAGTAAATATCATATATTATACAACACAAGCGCTCATACAAACAGTTTACAAACTACAGCACACGAAACTTTAGGGCATCAACCCCCACACTTGTAGGCTTTGGACACCATGCTATAGCCTATAAAGATTCCTGGTTCTACTTTTTTACTCAAATTGTCTCTCTTCATATGTGGAATATGAGAAAAGCACAAACAACCAAACACCTTCAAATTTTCCAATCTTGGTTTAGTATTAAACCAAGCTTCGTAAGGTGTCTTCTTCTCTAATGCCTTTGCCGATAGTCTATTCAATAGAAAGAATGATGTGTTAGTTACTTTACTGCAGAACTCTTTTGACAAGTTCTTTCTCATGCAACATGTATTTTGTCATCTTCATAATACTCCTGTTCTTCCTTTCACTTACTCCATTTTGTTGTGGGGTATATGGAGTTATAAGTTGATGCTCTATCCCAACTTCTTCACATAAGAAAGTGAAACTTTGTGATGTGTATTCAGTCCCATTATCAAACCACACTGCTTGAATTTTATAGTCACTTCGATTCTTAACCTATCTTTTATACTTCAGATACTTCATATTTTTGTTTCATGAAGTAAATCCAATACATTCTAGTATAATCATCAATAAATATAATGAACCTACTACCAGTTAGTGAGAAAGTTGGTTGAGGTCCACACAAATCAGTGTGGATAAATTGCAACTTCTCATTTGTTTTCCACATTGACCTCTTGAATGGCAACCTTGTTTGCTTTCATGTTAAACAAGCTCTGTAGTTTATCTTCAGCTCCTCCAAAACTGGTACTCCAATTATCATCTCATTCTTTTGCAAATACTGCAATCCCTTTTGATGAAAATGCTCTAGCCTCTTGTGCCATAACTTAGTGTCATTTACTTAACACTTGAAAGCTATTTGCTCATTCTCGAATGGATCCAATGAGAAGCTCTTGTGCTACATCTTTATGTTGAACAGCTCGTTTCCACTAGAGTCGAAAATGAGGCATTTCCCATTTTCAAATAACAATTTAAATCCCTTTTCTACTAGTTGCCCGACATTTAACAGGTTTTGATTAATCTGAGAAACAAGCAACACTTCAGTAATCAACTTGGTTCCTCTATAACTCTTTATTGACACCGTGTCCCTCCCCTTCACTTCTAGATATTCACTATTCCCAATCTTCATCTTTGACTTCAATGACTTGTCAAAGTCCTTGAATAACTCCTTGTCACTTGTCATGTGATTGGTACTAATGTGAATTCAACCACTGAACCATTGTATGTACCTAAAGGACCAATTATAAGAAGCATGGTAAAGAAGATTCAAGAGGCATTCACACTACAACTTCAAAAACTAGAAAATTCACAAGAATCGACAAATAATTTTGAGACCAAAGTTTTATATAATGTTAGTTCAATGAGTTAAGAAGAGAATGGCATGAAGATGGCACAGGAAAAGTCCTATAGTTTGGAAGATGATACTGTGGTAAAAAAGGTGTGCAGATTTTGTGAAGAAAATGTTGTCAAGTATGCACTACATGGAGAAATGTGATATCAAACCTTGTCAAACGTGCACATCTACTTTGCCGCCTTCTAGAGAATATATTTAAGGTAATTTAAAGACTTTCTACATTTCTAGTTTTTCATTTTGACTTATAATTTAGTATGCAATTAAGTTTCAAGTTTTTAGGTGTTATTTTCTACAATTTGCAATTAATTGTATTTGAATGACTTTTGAGTTTCTTGGTCTATCTACGACCATTTGGCCTATAAAATGGCTTCTAATGCTCTTCAAAACTCAGATTATCCATGGTAAAAAAGCTTGTACTTATTCAACCCTTTGGTGTTGTCTTTTTCTTTGAAATCTTACTTTAGATTTGATGTTTAAATCAATTAATTGGATTAGTTTTGATCAAGCTAATTTTGGAGTGAGTTATCTTAAGATCTAGGAGTGACCATCATAGATTCTAAGTTCGATGTAAGTTAGCTTTCTTTGTGAGTATTTGCAAGGATCCTAGAAAGACCTCTAGCTTTGCATCCAACAAGAATTACGAGCGCTTATCATTTGGTATCAAAGAATTTGTTCATCGTTCTTGGCCAACTTTAGAGGTGTTATCTTTACTTTATTTTAATTTATTTTTATTTCAATTTTTTCCTTCAAAGCAATTGCTTACATCTTGTACTACAAGACATACTACAACTTGTCTTGAAAACTTCTTCAAATCAGCTTTTGGGTCATAAAAAAAAAAAAAAAAAAAAATCAAAGATCCAAGGCACATGAAAGTTTCTTGTCATTCATTTGGAAAAAAGAAAAAAAAATCCATATTTTTTTAAGCCTAATTTTAATTACTCTAGTCTTAGTTTATAAGAGTTGATTATTTTGAATTGGTTTTTTTTTTAATCAAACTTTTAGTGAGATTCCACCAAAAATATAAGCAAACCCTTACATCTTTGACCTAGTACCAAAAGCCTACCCTTGAGTGATAAACACGAGTGTTCTTGAGTGAAATTGGTGAGAAGTGTGATGAGGTTATTTTATTACTAACTTTAAAATATCACAGGGTGAAGGAGTACTACAAGTACAAGATACTAAAATGACTATTCTTCGAGCTATTCAAGGCATGATGGAAATGATGAGGGAAGATAGGTAAGAAAGGAGGACACAACAACAAAGAGTCTTACAAGAAGATGAGAGAGTATCTGACTTAGAACAAGAAAGACAAATTAGAGGAAGAGGAAACGTGAGAAGAAGAGGAAGAAATAATATGCACCCTAGACAAGGAGAAAGAATCCATAAAGATAGAGATAGTGGAGTCAAGTTCAAAATTCCACCATTTTGTGGAACGTCGGATGCGGAGGCATACTTGGAATGGGAAAAGAAGATAGAACATGTGTCTGATTACAACACATTTAGTGGGAATAAGAAGATGACATTTGTCATTGTCGAATTCACTAACCATGCAGGAAATTGGTATCAACATCTCAAATCCGAGAGAAGGAGGAAAGAAGAGGATCGAATTGAAACTTGAGAAGAATTTAAAGAAGCCATGAGAAAGAGGTATGTTTCAAAACATTATGAAAGAGATTTAAGAACTAAATTGAAAGTTTTGAGGCAGGGAATAAAAAGTATAGGTGAATATTATCAAGAGTTGGAAACTTTGATGGAAAGAGCAAATATTCGAGAGGAAGAAGAAGACACCAAGTCTAGATTCCTTGGAGGTTTAAATAGAGAAATTGCTCATCTCGTTGATAGATATCCACAACTATACTTGGAAGATATGTATCATTATGAAATTAAAATTGAAGAACAATTGAGAGAAGAAAAGGAACATTCCAAGAGGTATAATTCTAAAGCTAATACCTTTTCAAATTCTAATATTTGAAACAAGGATGGTTTTGTGAATAGGGGTGAAGCAAAAGGGAAGTTTATAGCTCCTAAAAGAGTGGAAGCCAAGAGCACCTATGCTAAAAAGAATGAAGCTTCAAAGGAGGAAAGAGAGAAATATAATTCTATTCAATGTTGAAAGTGCAAAGGATTTGGACACATGAGCAAAGATTGTGTCAATAGAAAAGTCATGGTCATAAAAAATGGAATTATTGATTTGGAAGATGAATGTGATGAACAAGCTGGCCAACTCGAGGAAGAATCCAAAGCCTCTGATGATGAGTACATTGAAGAAGGTAACTCCATATCCTTAGTTTCAAAAAGAGTACTTAATGTGTAGATCAAAGAGGAGAAAGTTGAAGATCAAAAGGAGAACTTGTTTCACACAAGGTGCTTGATTGAAGGAACCCCATGTAGCTTGGTGATTGATAGTGGAAATTGCACAAATGTAGTAAGTAGTTTTCTTGTAAGAAGACTCTAACTCACTACTCGTCCACATCCAAAATCATATAAACTTCAATGGTTAACAAACAAAGGGGAATTGAAGGTAAACTCCCCAGTTCTTATTTCTTTTATTTTGGGAAGATATAAGGATGAGGTTCTTTGCGACGTAGTACCTATGCATGCAAGTGATATGTTATTAGGCCGACCTTGGCAATATGATAGAGAAGTCACATATGATGGTTTGTTGAACAAGTATACATTTACTTTGAATGGGAAGAAGTTTACTTTGCTTCCATTATCTCTATATGAAGTATAATGCGATCAAGTGAAATTAGAAAAGAAAAGAAAAGAATTTGAGGATCAAGAGAGAAGAGAAGAAAGTAAGTTAAAAAAGAAGAGAAAAAGAGAGAGAGAGAGAGAGAGAGAGAGAGAGAGAGAGAGAGAGAGAAAAGTGAGAGGTAAAAGGTGAGTGAAAACCAAGAGAGAAAAAAATGATTTTGAGGGGGCAAAAAAAAAAAAAGAGTATGAGTTTGGTTATAAGAAAGGGGGAAAAGAGGAATATTTTTTCATTCGAAGCACCAAACTTTGTACTTATGTGCAAAGGAATATGTTTAGTAACTGAACCTAATTCTAATGATGGTTTGTCTCGTGCTTTTAAATCTCTTTTGCAGGAATTTAATGACAGGTTTCGAAATAAAGATGCACCTACGGGTCTACCTTCTTTAAGAGGAATTGAGCACAAAATTGACTTCATACCCGAGGCAACTCTTCCAAATATGGCGGCCTACAGAACCAACCCAATCGAAACCAAGGAAATTCAAAGGCAAATGGAATAACTCATGGATAAAGGTTATGTTCAAGAAAGTATGAGTCTTTGTTCCGTTCCAGTCATTTTAATACCTAAGACAGATGGAACATGGAGGATGTGTGTTGATTTTCGAGCCATCAACAAAATAACGATAAAGTATCGACTATTGGGGTTGATGCCCTAAATATCATAGGGTTCTATAGTTTGTAAATGTATTGAACAAACTTATTGTTTATTTAATAAAATATATGATATTTTATTCATATTTTAGTTGCATTAACCACAAACCAATAAACTAACATCCAAGATTATCTTGTAACTTAAACATATATGTAGAGACATACGGGTGGATCATGTTTAAGTGATAACCTAAATGGTCTGTAGTAGATGGATAAGATTGAGTACCTTATCTTGATGACACTACGAGTATGGCCCGTTTTGTAGATGTTACAATTATTGTAAAGTATTATAAATGATCTAATCCTGATCATTCATGTATAGACATATGAATGGGGATATTCTATACAAAGGAGTTTGTATAAGACCGGTCAAAAATTGCAAAATCCGATCCAATTTACAAGTTATTGAAATTTGTTTTTCTCGCCAAGCCGAATTCAGTTCTATTTCTCGATGGGGGCAAGGGAAGGGATATAACACAAAATGTTTAGTCTCATTATATAACATCGTTCATAATAGAAACTTACATTTCACCAGATGACCATAGATAACATGATTTGAATCTTGAGTGAGTTGTGAACTCCTACCTATGAGGGCGGTCCTTTGAATTGTATGGGTGAGAGTGACCAGATTGCCGACTCAATAAGCTTACCATTTCGGGGATTCATCTAATTGGGGAGTTAGGAACATAGCTATACAAGAAGAAATTTACTCCTTCCCCGAGGTAAGGGTAAGTAGATAATTTACTCCCTTAAAGGCAGATTTCGGTGTTTGAACAATGTGGCGCCACACCCTCTCCTGGCCCGAGAGGGGTTTAGTCATAGTTGGATTATGATTTATTGTTCATTAGAGGGATCAGTGGTATTTAAGGAATTAGATGTAACTACAAGGGAAAAACAATAATTTTGGCCTAGCTGTACTTATGAGCAATTTGTGAAGGGTCATCGTACTGTTGATTGGTTATATCCAACAGACACAGAAATATATTTGTAGTGCGAAGAATGCAGTTGTCGGTCTTTAGTGGAGTGCCCGATAGTTAACGGGTGGTGAATAATTTAATAAAAGAGTTTGATTAATTATTCATCTACCGTTGGAGCTTCAAGCTACAGGTCCATGAGGTCCCCTTGGTAGTTCAATAGGATTAAATGAGAATCAGTTTTTGGATTAATTTGAATTGTTCAAATTAATAGAGGAACTTAATTATATATGATATAATTAAGTTATTTTTAATTATATGTGATATAATTATTATAATGTATTTGATACATTATAGTTTTAATGAGAGGAAATAAATATTTGAATATGATTCAAATATTATTAATATGAATTGGATTCATAATTGTTAAAATTAATATAAATATGATTTATATTAAATATCATATAAGAGAAAAAAAAACTATAGATTATATTGTATATGATACAATATTAAAACTATAGATTATATGTTATATTTGATATAACATATAATTTGATATATATCATATGATAAGTTAGTTATAATATATATATATATGTGTGTATGTGTGTGTATCAAATATTATTTTTTTAATTTAAAAATGAGGGAGGGAGTTACAATTCCTTCCCCCTCTTTTCTCTCCACCCACGTAAGTGGGTGGTGGTGGTATTTTTGGCTTTAGGAAGAGAGGAGAAAGTCTCATTCTTCAAGATACACACTGTAAGAAATACATAATAGTTCTGTGAGTTTTTTGAGTTGTTGAAAAATGTTCTCAACTCTTCCTCCTCTCTATTCAAATTGATTTCTCTCGTTCCAAAATAGTCAGAGCCCACCCCTCCTAGATTCTTTACCTGAGAATACCGAGGAAACCATTCTGGTAGTGTTCGTTTACTTGATCGAGGAATTCTTGAAGAAGTCTTTAAGGTGTTCGTATACTATTCGAGGGATTCTTGAAGATCTGTCTTCAAAGGTAAGGTTTCTAAAACCTAATTTTATAGCATGCTGTAATTTATGTAAATGCATTTCTTGTTCTTTATTTACTGTAAAAACTTACATTCAATAAAAAAAAAAAAGGAGAATTGGGACGATCTTGCTTCCGCTCATGGTTCTCTCCTATCAGAGTTCCTTCAATTGACATCCTATTCCTAGATTGGATGACATGCTAGAAAAATTACATGGTGCAAACTTGTTTTCAAAAATTGATCTTAAAAGTGGTTATCATTAAATTCGAATGCATGTGGAGATGAGTGGAATACAGCTTTCAAAACAAAATTTGGTCTTTGTGAGTGCCTTGTTATGACATTTGGTCTTACTAATGCACCAAATACTTTTATGAGGCTAATGAATCATGTTTTAAAAGAATACATTGAAAAATTTGTTGTGGTATACTTTGATGATATTCTTGTTTACTTTAAAAATTTGAATGAACATATTTTCTATGTCAAGACAATTTTGCTTAAACTTAGAGAAGAAAAGCTTTATGCCAATTTTAAAAAGTGTAGTTTTTGTCTAGACTAAGTCAATTTCTTAGGATTCATGATTGGAAAGGATTGGGTGAAAGTCGATGAAGAAAAGGTCAAGGCTATTCGAGAGTGGCCAACACCCACCAATGCAACCGAGGTGAGATCTTTTCATAGTTTTGCTAGTTTTTATAGGAGGTTTATTAAGGATTTCAGTATAGCCTCACCATTTAATGAACTTTTTAAAAAGAATGTGAAATTTGAATGGAAAGAAAAGCAAGAAAATGCATTCAATGAATTAAAAGATAAACTGACTAATGCACCTTGTCTTGTTTTACCTAACTTTGACCAATCTTTTGAAATTGAATGCTGACGGTGACAAAGGTAACCTACTTTCGGTGATGCAAGTGGGATAGGGATTGGAGCTATTTTGATGTAAGAAAAGAGGTCAGTCATGTTCTTTAGTGAGAAGCTAAATGGAGCACAACTTAACTACCCCACATATGATAAGAAATTACATGCACTTGTAAGGGCTTTGCAAGTTTGGCAACATTACTTGTGGCCAAAAGAATTTGTCATCCACACGGATCATGAAAGCTTGAAGTACCTCAAAAGCCAAACAAAGTTGAACAAGAGGCATGCTAAATGGGTAGAGTTCATTGAGACATTTTCATATGTCATTCATTACAAGAATATAAGGATAATGTGGTGGCTGATGCATTATCAAGAAGTTGTTTCAAGGGCAGAATACATTAAAAATTGCATAAAAAAGCCAAAGAAAGGATTGCAAAGAATAATCAAAAGCTTGTCAATAGCAAAGGGAGAAAGAAAATGATTTTTAAACCCGTTGATTGGGTTTGGGTTCATCTATATAAAAGCAAAGGTTTCCAAATCAAATGATGTCTAACCTTCAACCAAGAGGAGATGGTCCATTTCAAGTGATAGAGCGGATCAATGGTAATGCCTACAAATTAGATCTTCGAGGTGAGTACAACGTAAGTTCTACTTTCAATGTGGCTGATTTGACTCGTTTTGATATAAGGAATGAAGACCTTGATTTGAGGACAAATCCTTTTAAAGAAAGGGGGAATGATGTGAATTCAACCATTAAATCATTGCATGTACCTAAAGGACCAATTACAAGAAGCAAGACAAAGAAGATTCAAGGGGCATTCACACTATATCTTTAAAAACCAGCAAATTCACAAGAACCGACCAATAATTTTGAGACCAAAGTTTTATATAATGTTAGTTCAATGAGTCAAGAAGAGAATGACATGAAGATGGCATGGAAAAGTCCTATAATTTGGAAGATGACACGATGGTCAAAAAAGTGTGCAGATTTTGTGAAGAAAATGTTATCAAGTGTGTACTGCATAGGGAAATGTGATGTCAAATCTTGTCAAACGTGCACATCTACTTTGTCGCTTTCTAGAGGAGATATTTAAGGAAATTTGAAGACTTTTTACATTTCTAGTTTTTCATTTTTGACTTATAATTTAGTATATAATTAAGTTTCAAGTTTCTAAGTGTTACTTTCTACATTTTGCAATTACTTATATTTGAATGAGTTTTGAGTTTCTTGGTCTATCCATGACTATTTGACCTAAAAAATGGTTGTAATGCTCTTCAAAACTCAGATTATCCATAGTAAAAAAGCTTGTGCTTATTCAACCCTTTGGTGTTGTCTTTTTCTTTCAAATCTTGCTTTACATTTGATGTTTAAATCAATTAATTGGATTAGTCTTAATCAAGCTAATTCTAGAGTGAGTTGTATTAGGATCTAAGAGTGACCATTATAGATTCTAAGTTCGATCTAAGTTAGCTTTTTTTGTGAGTGTTTGCAAGAATCCTAGAAGGACCTCTAGCTTTGCATCCTACAAGCATCGCGGGCACTTATCAAGTACAACCACTATCAACCAACCAGCTATCATATTGAGTGGCTGATGAGAAACAAGTAACCACGAAAGTGTCGATCATCTTCTTATTGTACAGCAGCATGTGCTTCTCCTTGCTATTGAGTTTCCTTATAGACCTTTCAATGTGCCCCATTAAATGACACCTTCTACACTTTACATCTGGTCTTCTCCAGCATCTAAATGCAAATGATTCTGCTTTCCATAATGCTTGCATGCACTGCCTTTATTGAAACCCACACTTCCAACATCCTTCGCAGTTTCTGAACTACTGCTGCCACCTTGCCTCATCACTATCTGAGTTTCCTTAAACAAAGTCCAACAATAAATTTAACATTTTAAGCCACGTTTATTAAACTGTAATGAAAATTGAAGTAATCGTAATGAAATTTCATTGATGAATCAATTATAATGAGCTTGAATCGCAAACATAATTGGATTGATTCTGATCTTATTTACTTAAAATTATGAATTTTATCAAATTTACTACCATTACCTCTATCTCTGAGGGTCAAGCGCTAACGGTAATAGTAAAGATGTCAAAATTGATAATTTTTCAATTGTAACAGTAACAATAATGGTAGCTGTAACGACAACGATAAATATAACGGTAACGATAGGACGTAATTCTTAGGTGCAATCAGATTGAGTACTCTTTATTCATCAATCAGATTGCGTTATTTCATTACAAATTTGGATGTGGAGCTCATGTGTCGGTACAAATGCAGAACACAAGTAAACAACGTCAAAAGTAATCAAATGGGTCCACTCTTTTTATTCCCATTGATGTATTACGTTTTTAGTGGGGTAAATGTGGCCTTATCCATTAAAATGAATGAGAGATTATTTAAATGACAAGCCTGTTAAAAATATTTATAAATAATAGCACTATCACAATCTATCTGCAATAGACCGTAATAAACTACTATATGATTTTATCATGATACAGATAGACACAGATAATAGTCTATCATGTCTATCACATATAGATGGTAGAATTTTACTATATTTATAAATATTTTAGTCAATTTTTTATATTTGAAAACAACTCAATGAATTATGATTATTTTAAAAATTTCCAAAAAGAAAGTCTGGTTAATAAATTTCAGGTTATTTCCATAAATAAAGTATTAATTAATAACTAACATACACTTAATACTACACTTTCCCTAAAAATTAGTCGAAGCCTAGTTTCCTTGTTTGTAAGTATATTAAAAAGATTTAAGTCATTTTGACAATTATTTCTGGTCGAATTTCAACCAAAAGTTATATGAAGGAATAAACGCTAGTTAAAATTTTATATTTAGATCTGTTTATCTCACAGATTTTATCTATAGATTTCAGATTGATATTTAATTTGACTTTTTAAAATTTAGGATATTATTATCCAAAAAATTTTAAACCATAATTTTTAGTGAAATTATTTCAAATGTAAAACTGTTTAAAATATTTACAAGATATAGCTAAATTTTAAAACTATCCAGGATAGATGTTGATAGACACTTATAGAAGTATCTAATTCTAAAATTTTGCTATATTTTATAAATATTTTGGTTCATTTTTCTATATTTAAAAACAATCCTAATTTTTAATATCTCCATAATTTTTATATTCGAGAGATAACGGTAAAAATATAATCTAATAAATTAATATTACTTAATTATTACTATTAATTTTAATTTATTATTAAATATATAACATAACAATATATTAAATAATGCCAAATTTAATTTATGTCTACATTAAATGTTCTCTTGCATCTAATTAAGTAATTATTTAGGCTTCATTTGGTAATTATTTGGTTTTTGTTTTTGAAAATTAAGCCTATATCATCTACGCAATGTTGAATTCTTAGCCAAATTCCAAAAACAAAAACAATCTTTTGAAAGCTACTTTTTTTTAGGTCTCAAAATTTGGTTTGGTTTTTTAAAATATTGGTGAAAAATAAATAATAAAGAAAGAAATTTGGAGGTCGAAGTAGTGTCCATAGACTTAATTTTAAAAAATAAAATGGTACAAAATTGGTAAATTAAATACATATATTTAACTACTAGTCATTGATTGTCTGGCATATTCAAACACAAATATTAATTATCCCAAACATTTAGAACTCAGACACACTTAAATCTCGGATATTTAACTTTCATACCCATGAAACAATATCTGTGATTCAAATGGACCAGTTATTAAATTTTACGTATGTATCTTTTTTTTTAGTACAATTATAGGAGATGGGGGATTCGAATCAAACTTCGCTATTCATATATTAAATGCCAGTTGAGCTATATTCATTTTTGACAACATCTATTTCTGTTTAGTTGTCTAACCTTTCAAAATTATATACGATTTTTAAAATTTTTTACATTCACAGATCCACACTAACAAAAATGAAAATTTAGGGTTCTTTTATTAAACAGAAAGTTTTAATTTATATCTAATGAGTGATTAATTTTTAAAATATTTAAATTTATCAAAGGATATTAAATACAAAATTGAAAGTTTATAAACCTATTAAACAGTTTTAAAAATTCGTAATATATATGCATTTCAATGTTTATGTTCGTATACATATAATGAAATTTATTCATACACTAAATTCTAAGTCATTTAGTACTTCCAAACAAATAAGGTATATTCTATGTTAATTAAGGTCCATTATATATACAGTGAAAAACCAATATTTTTTATCGTTAGGTTTGTTCAACTGCAATTTTATGTTTATACATGGCTTTATAAACCAAAATGTGGATGGATGGGTATTTTTGTCCTATAAATACTAACAAAATCTCCTTAAATATAGGTTTACGCATTTTTACAATGATTTTTTGTTGTACGTATTTTTAAAATGCAACCACCTAAATCTAGATATTTTTGTGCTCGACCCTCATCAAAATAATGGATTAACTTGATTCATTGGTTCACCTAAAATAACCTAAATAACTTAATCCAACCCGAGCTTATTATTAATTTTTAGAAAATATGTTTATTTTACTTATGATACAATTATATATACACTATTTATTTTAATTTAATTCATAATTTTATATTGATAATTTATTCTCCAACAACTAAAAATGATTTTTTTACATTTTTAAAAGAAAAATGTTATAATCTAAATTGAAATTGAGTTGTTAATCTTAATTTGATATATAAAAATAACTAAATAAAATTTTTACATATTAACATTTTACTTGCTTTTTAACATAAGTTTAATAATAGTTGATTTGGATTCGAAAGAAATTTACAATTTTAGCAATTGGATTGGGTTAAAGTTCTTTATAGACCCATCCAACTCACAAGAACAAACATTTGGTGGTTGGAGATTTTGGGACAAGATTTTTCTCAAGAAAGAAGCACTATATTGTTAAAATTATGTAATGAAACAAGAATTTGGGCAAGTTTCTAGGGGTTTTCTTAATTAATTTTTTTTATCATGTTTATTATTATTTATTTATTATTCAACAAAGGCTATATTAGTAAAAATGACTCTAATATATTGATTTTTTATTCCAGCTACCAAACAAAAATGTAATATGGTTTAATCTATTAGGACAAAAGTGAAATAATGGTTCCTAATAAAGTCCACATAAGTGTCGAATTCACGTGCCAAACGCTCTCTTAAAGATACAACTCCAATATAACGAGTAAGGGTAAGTACACATGCATACTTACAAGATCTAAATACGTACACAGACGAATCTACACTCACTTAAGGAAAACTAAATACAAATACAACATTGAGCTTTTTCTTGGAGAGACTAAATAATGATCATTATACGACATAAATCAAATTCCCAGCCTCTTGACACCGCATTCTGAGCAGAACTTAGAGGTTTCTCTTAAATATGGAGCTCCACATTCATCACAGAACTTGGCAGGACTGGAAGGCTGCAAATGTACGAGCATATCAAAAAATAGTTACTGGATGAGAGAAGTTTAACCCACTTTCCCTCCCATCAGATATATTAGCACATAGATTTTTGGATAATATTTGGATAGAGATATTGAATATCTAACTTTGAGGTTGATAGTATAAGCACTATGCAAGTCGAAGTATGTTCATTTTATTAGCATGATATTTACATGAGTTGGGATGGGGTATTTTTAATTGTTGAAAGGGAGAATTTGGAATTACCAGCCCATGATGCAAGCGCCCACCAACATGACCACCTGAAAGAGGTTGTAAGCAAGCTATGTGTTGTGACATTGTTGGAGAATGATGAGTATGGGAAATATCCTGTAACTGTGAAGGTTGACCACATTGATGATTGTGAGCAAAGTGGGCAGTATGTTGACTTTGGTGCATGGACTGATGATGATTCTGGTGGATAGACTGAAATTGAGGCTGATGAGGCAGTTGTTGGATATGATGTTTGCAGGGTGTTTGTTGCTGATTTTAAGATCGAGGACAAGAAAAGATAGTCTTTTAGTTGTTAGGACAAAACAAGAAATCTACAAAATATATATTACTTTCCTAGTTTCCTTCACCCCCACCATTTCCTAGACTAAATGTTCTTGAAGCAAAGACTCATTCTAGATTAAAATTTTTTCCACCTTTGATGGGAGCTAAAAACTCTAGATTTTTGTCTATCAGCAAGTAATGATGAATGTTGTAAGAGGCCATAATGATCAAGATTAATCAGATAGATTAATCCCCATAGAGAAAAGGTGCCGTTCACAAAATTGAGTGAGAATGAAATTCACAAAATTGAGTGAGAGTGAAATTCTTACTTCGCCCGGAGAGCGGAATGCTTGACCACTAGTCAGAGTAGAAGAATTGTCACCGCTGGAAAATGCCTGAAAAGAATACATCAAACATTATTCTCCACCAACAGTTCCATAAGGCATAATCTACTTAACATTTGTACTTCAGTTCTACGTATAAATATATACATGTCAAACTACACTTAATTTATTAATCATTATTATAGACAAATTACAGAAAAAACGATACAACTTGACTGCCACCATTTCGATAATACCAAAGCTCAGCCATGATATATGAAATGATATAGAAAATTACCTGCAAAATGCATTTACGGAAAATATTCCCATATAAAGATGGATCACATATAATGGAAAAATTGCTATGCTGCTTACATTTAAACTAGAAATGCTGGACACAGAATTTGCTGCAACTCGCCTATATTTATGCCTTGGTGAATAGAACTTGTAGTCCTGAGCAGACACAGCTACCTCACTGCGACCTGTTAATCGTCTAAACCTACACAATAGAGCAAAATTTAATCAGCAATTTATTGACCATAATTGAAATTAGAAATCAAATGACTTGGAACAAAATCAATGAAACTTCAGGGATTGTTTAGATCAGATTCAGGTGAAAAAATATATATACATTTACAAGGTAATAGATCTCTGTCATACAATCATCAAATCATCCAAGCAATAACCAAAAAAAGAGTATAGTTAAAATCTTGAGTTGCATTCATTCCAAGGATAGAAATGATTTGATTGTTCATTTTCTATAGTCCTACAGGATGCTGAAACTTGAAACTAAATAAACAAATAAGGCAAGCAAGTTTGCGGATTGATTGAGAGAACTCTGCGTACAGCATAACTTCATTGCCCTTTCGCTGGGTTCCTAACATGGTTGCATGCTTTAGATATGACAATATCCTTACAATGGTGGACCTCATTTTCCACGATCACCTTAGGTCAACATATTGAGAATTATGCCATGCAAATTAATTGTTTGGATTGGCCAACCTCCTTAGTTTGTCCAAAGCAAAAATTGTTTAGTTTGTGTTTATCCATTAAAAATTAATTTTTTTAAAAAATATTCTTATAATAATATAATAATGAACTAAAAAAATATACATGGTAGTGACATCGAGTATTTTTCTTCATATCATAAAGATACTCCATGGCATTAATTTTCAATATTTGAATATAAATAACAAGATTTCCTTAGAACATCTCAAGTAAGCCCTTGCTTAATTCTTTTTCACTCGTAATTGGAACCCAGGCATAAATATTTTCCAAGCAAAAGAGCTGGCATAGTACAACAAAAGAAAAAAAATTGCATAATCTATGCATCAAACAAATTCAGGGAAAACAAACTGATAGAGATGAAATTGGGAACTTTTACACTAATGGGAAATTATGTAAAATTCTAAGATTTACTTACCATTCAGCATCTTCAATCGGCATTCTATTGGGTTTTTCAACAATGTCTAAACCATTAACAACCACAAAACGGACCCTCTTCTCTTCTTGAACTACTAGTTCTGGAAACCTAGTCCTTGTCTCAAGAGAAGTTGCAAGTTCTCTTCTCTTATATGTGCAAGGGCCTGTTGGCAATATGATGTCAATTATGATAGAAGAAATATCTTAATTAAAATGACAAAGTTTGTCTCTAAACAACTTCAAAGTATCTAGAAAACCTAGTTTCGTCTGGCTCCCACTCGATAAAGAAGCCACTTTCCAGGTATTGCACTTTTCACAATGAACCAAGTAATAGAAAAGGGAAGGGGCTAAGATTAACAAGAAAAGAAGGAAAACAACTTAGGGATAGAGGGAAGAGAGATCCTTGTCCCAATGAGCTAGTTACAAAAAAAATTTCCAGTTGTTGTAAATCAACACAATTGGATAATTACAAAAGAATTAGCAATAACTATATTTGAGAATAGTTTTTTACTTTATATTCAAAATTCCTTTTATTTTTTTAGATTGACTTGGGAAGGCTGGCATGGACGATAAAATCACTATTTACATCAACTTCATTTTTTCAAGGTAACTAGGCTTTAAAAGACTTTCATCTAAATACGTTTCTGCTCAACGTTTATTCTAAAAATATGGAAAGTCACCTTGAAAGTAGTTCCCATACAAACCATATATTTAGAGAAAGGCGTCCATACTGCTTTCCCAGCAGGAATCTCTCACAAGGAACCAGTCATTGGAAAGAAAGATGGCGGCGGTAACCATTGGGCGTTGGCGCTAAGAATGTTACATTGTTCATCAGAAACACTGATAAAGAGAAATTTTGTACCTTTTTTGGGGAATTTCTGAGCCAGCTTTCTGTACAAACCTCCAGCTGCTTCAAGGGCTACCCCAATAGTTTTATCGCGGATGCCACTCAAGGAAGCAAGCCTGATGTTTGCATCGGTAACAAGTGTTTCATACATATTTGCAACATACATCAAAGGTAAGACAAATTTTGGATCCCCTTCATACTGGACTTCCTTTGTCTTCCTCTTTGCCAATTTATCCTGTCCAGACTGAGAGATATAATCATTGTCAGTCTCAGTCACTTCGAGTACATGATCATCAATAAAATGATCTACAATGATCTGCAGAAATCTTGCTCGTGCTGCTTCAATAGGTGAAATATCTGAACCAAAAACTCAGTTTACATCAATCAATAATTTGTCTAAACAAAACTCCGAGAATGCTTAGCTTAGCAGAGATTGAAATCCAGCTTTTCAAGTGATAGGTTTCAGATATGTGAACATTACCCTCTACAGTTAAAGAGTCATAAGACAACCTGGAAGACCCACTATTCTCAAGACTTGAACGATCTTCTTCTACTCCCACAGTGTGAATAGGTAATGAACTTCTGTAAGATTCATGTATACAGTCCTAATAAAAACGAAACGAAATTGGTCGTGAAGTGGGTATCTGACCTAATGGATTTTGCTACAAAAAATCAAAGAAAATGTAAATTAAATTAAGAAGAAGAGTAACACTCACAACAGCACTGGAATCTTGGTCATCGTCCAAGCGATCATCAGTAACAGCGTCGCGATCAACGTCGCTGATGGCTTCAATATCAGAAGGGCTTCCATGCGAAGTGTTGAGATCATGAAGAGCAGTGCCGATGAAGGAATTGGGGGTTCTGAGATCGTAATGTTGAACTGGAAGTCTTGTAGTCATATCGGTGAAAGAAGAAGAAATATGAAGTGCAGAAGCAAAACCATTGGGCGTGAAGCTGATTACCTGAAACAGGGAGGAGAAGAAGATGAGAAGAAGACATGGATTGAAGTGAATTTGAAAGAAGATGGAGTTCGAAAATGAGAAGAAAGGTTATTCAACGGCTATGGAAATGAAATGGAGAAAGCATACCCGAGGCTGAGACCGTAGCTGAGCTTCAGGAATGACTGAATGAGTACGGACAATTTCAAGACCTAACTCTCGTTCCGCACCTCCTCCCAAAGCAAATAATAATAATAAGTAATAATAATAAATGACAAATAAATAAAAATTTAAAATAGTTTAAATTTAGTCTTAGATTTCTAGTTTATTTTGTATATTTTTTTTCATAAAATTTATTATAACTATTTAATCATTTTTTTGTGAAAATTATTTTTTGATGGATTAAATTTAAAATTTATTAAAATGACATAGACTAAAATTGGATAAATTAAAGGACAATTGTAATGATTAGGATTTTTAAGGTAATTAAATAAGGATATAACATGATTTAAAACAATTTGCAAAAATAGCAAATTTTCATTAGTTACCCTAATTCATTTAATATTTATTCCTAAAATAGCCTCATTTGTTTTACCGATTCCTCGCACTCGTACTTTCTGTCGTGTTTATTCCCTTGTTCTTTGATTGTTCTTTATAGATTATTAGATCGTTCTTCATCATAGATTTGATTGTTCTTTTTTATTGCGTATTATTCTACTTTTCTCTTTTTTTATTTGTCTCAAATTTCTTAGATTCTTCCTTAGATTTTCCCTCAGTTATGTGCGTGATTCTTCCTTTTGATTTTGCTGGATATGTTCGTGGATTTGTTGGTATGATGAGATTCCGTCTTAGTTTTTGGATTTCATCTCTGTTTTGCACTCGATTCTTCCTCTCTGTTTTGACGCTCAAGTTTTCATGCATGATTCTTTCTCTTAGTTCTAGCAATTGAGTTTATCCTTGCTTTTGAAATTTGATTTAATTTGTGATCTTATAGGCCTCAATGTTTTTTAATTGAAGTGTGTTGATTTTATTAGTTAATTTGATCATTTTTATGGGATTCATCTACTGTAATTTTTCCATTGAAATTGATCACTTAGTTCATTATGTTTTTAGGTTTCGAGGTTTCAATCTTCTTTTTTTTTCTTTACAAACAATAATAGACTTTTCAAAATGATAGACTTATATCTTAGTCTATCAATAATATTAGTTTGTCACTAATGAACTTTGTATTCTATTTATTTTTGTACATAATTAAAGGATATTAATCTATCAATGTTGGTTTTGATGTATCATTTGCTTTGTATTGTTGCAGTTTTTGGCCTACGAATCAATGTAATGGACCTTTAAACTATATCGATCTATCAGCAATAAACCGATGTCAACATCTTTCATTATATTGATATTCACTATGTTGATACAGTCTTATCATTGATAGGCCTACATTAGTATCATTTTGTGAAATATTACTATTTTTTTTCTTTTATTAAAGTGTGAAATTGTGCGAAGAAAGAAAGATCGAGAGAGGTGAAACATAACTCTAATCACGAGAGAACTAGGTGACCTTGAAATCCAATGGTACCATCTACATTGTGGCTGAGAAATAACGTTGGATCAGATAGATAAATGGTGCAGAAGGATTCAATTGGAATATATGCTATAATCATGCATGTAATCACCAATATTAAGTTGATTAGCCATTTTTTTTACTTCATTTCTAGTTTATTGATTCTTCATTCATTTGTATGATGAAGAACATAATACACTTTTGATTAACCAAAATTATTTTTATTTGATGAAAATTGAAATTCTTCATCAACCATTCAAAAAAGTGAGTCAATCAATGATAGACTTCTATTAACTAATTGGAGTCTTTTGGGAATATGTTACTATGTCTGACAAATTTCAATAAAAACTAATATATATATATAGTCTATCTTTTATATTAATGAAAGGAGTCTATCATTAATAATGTCACTGTGAAGTCTATCGGTGATATAGAGTGATATGGTCTATCATTGATAAACTTTAGCAACCATTAAAGAATAATAAGTGGTTAGTTCTTACAATTTTTTTCTCAGCAAAGGGACATAAATTGCAATGATTCAACCTGTGTCCAACATTTTTCTATATTAATATGGCATAATCAAGTACATATACAGGTAATGTTACTATGAAGTATATCCTTGATCTTTTCTATCGTTGATACTATAGTATCCACAAAATTAAGGTTCTATAGTATCCACAAAACTAAGGTACTACAATATCTACAAAACTAAAGTAATACATCATTACGTCTTGGAGATTTTTAAGTCAAAACCAGGAACACAATCCTTGATTCCAGAAAAATGTCTTATTTATTTTGGAGAAGTTTTTTCGTGGTCTTTTGTATTCTTCTGGTCTCTTGTAATCTTCCGATCTTTTACTATTTATATTAGTCTATTTGCATTAAACCACTTAGAGAAACCAATCAAATTTAGCAAAATAATCTAATGTACCCTAAGTGACATATATTTTGCAATGATGTTGCAGTGAGGTAGGACAAAAGCCACCGTAGGGTGATTAGGTGCCCTTTCACTAGAATAAGACAATCTCAATCAATAGACAGAACAATTCCTTATTACTGTAACTCAGTCACCATTGTTCGGTATAGAAATTGTTAAACTTGCTTAAAATTTCTTGTAAGTGTAGCCTCTCATTTTAGATTTTAGAGTTTTGCCCCAATGAGCCAACTGTAGGGAAAAACCGATTGGGACATGAAACTAAAGTAACCCTATTCATTACTGGAGTTTGAATTAAGTGTCATACAAAAATGTCATCCGTAGGGGATACTCAAGGTACCACAAGGCCATGCATGAAACTTTACTTCAAACTAATTAGAGAGACCGAGGGATGTATTGTCACACGTCACGCTTCCACTTACTATAAACGCTCTCTCCATTCACCTTGATATTGATCTATACAAACACCATCCGTAGGGGGACACTCAAGGTGGCTCGAGGCCAAGTATAGATCCACAGTGTGAACTTTTAAGGAGAAACGTGAAAAGAAAAAATGAAGTATCATATGCCCCATTTTCTTCCCACTAAGTGTTTTACCTAGGGTTAATTAACTTAAGAAAATCCGGCTACTAATTTTAATTAAGTGAATGTTTAATTCTCCCAGAAACAAATTTGCTTTGGATAGTTAAATAATTTTTTATTAAGGTTTATTAAACACTTTAACAAACGTTAACCAATAATTGCATGCTTGTAACAAATCTATTTAATTCACCTTTTCTGAAAAGTTTTCAGGTAGGGGTTTTATGTTTCCGTCAACTTAAATACCTCAGCCTAGACAGAACTAGCCTTAGACAAAAGGTCCCCTTATAGATACATTTGTTACAATGTTAATCTTTTAATTATAATCAATTTAATCCTATTAAACTGATTAAAAGATTAAATTAAATTTCTAATCTCATTAGAAAAGTGATTTCAGGTCTATATGATTCATATTTTAAAACTATTTTAAAAAATGAATTTTAACCTAAGCTTTGCATTTATTGATTTTAATTTCTAATTTCTTTTTATTATAACTATTATAAGCAAAGGAAATCAATCAAAAGCATACATTGCAAGTAAAGCATACTTAGGTAAATTTATAACAATTATGAATTACTCTAAAGTGGTGACATGCTTCATGCAATTTCATTTCACTACTAACATACAAAACATTTATATACTAAAGTAATGAAATTAATAATAATATAATTCAAATATACATTCAAACTATATATTATAACTCTTATAATATAAATTATGTATGTATATGTTATTAATGCATGCATGCACATATTATAACATTTATACTATATGATGCATATGCATGCTATAAAATTAAATCATGCAACTAAAAATATATTATAAATTATATAATATAAATGATGCATGAAATTAAATGCATAACATTTTGTGGGATTTTATACTATATGGCATATATTATAGCATATAATAATAAACTATAAATCAAACATCACATGCATAATTTAAAAAACAATTAACGGACGGGGATTGGACACCTAAAAAAATTAAAACTAACTATTACAAGATAATAGCTATCCAATTCAAAATAGGTGAACCGATCCAGATGAACCTAAAAACCTCGAACTGGAGAACCCACGGACCGAACTGAACCAACAAACCACGAACAACGCGCGAATCGGAGTTGAAACACATGATTTCTCCATCTTGAAGCATCGTGACGTTGTGTCCTAGTGTTGCGACACTACG
>NC_052360.1:30792811-30838571 GCF_009727055.1 Benincasa hispida
CGACACTACGAAGAATTTCTTCGTCCGCCGCATCGCAGCGTCGCAACGCTAGGGTACAACATTGTAACGTTGCTGTATAGTCGCCCACCGTACTGCTTCAAACTCCTTCAAAGCTTCACCAATTTTCGCCTCATTTTCTTCAGAATTTTTTTGGAAACTTTATGAACGACTCAACAACAAATAATACAGACTCGATAATGACTTAATGCCCCAAAACATGGATCCTTATAAAACAATTTTGTAAAAGAAAAGCTATTAAATCTAAAAGTCCAATCCCGCAACATCAATTATTGTAAACAACATTCAACACAAAATTCATCATATGAACCAAGAATGCTAAATCCCACCATTATTGTAAAAAACATTCTGGAAAATTAAGAAAAATTGGGACCAAAACCAAAGGCTCTGATATCATTTGAAGGAACCCATTTAAAGGTCCTTGAGGAGAAGCAAGTCGTCCTTATTTCTCAATTTTCACAGAACTTAGATTTTACAGAAAACATACAGAAGATCATGCATTTAATTCAGAAAATTATAGCATGCTCATAAAAATAAAACAAAAGAATAAAAAATTGGGTTCAAGAACCCTTACCTTTGAAGATCTAATCTTCACTGGAAAATCCCTCGATCTCCAATTGGGCACCAACGTGAAGGAAACCTTGGTATTCTCCGGAATGAGAATCCATAAGGAGTGTGTGCTTTGGCTATTTTGGAAGAGGGAATTAGAAAGGAGAATGGAAGAGAGGAAGGGATCCTACAGAATTATTCTATCGAGAGAGTTTTTGTATCTCTATTAACCCACTGAAGAAGAGCAACAACCCCTCAGCCTCACTAACATGATAGAGAGAAAGAATGGGGAGGGAGTTACAATTCCCTCCTATGATTATTTTTAAAAATAAAATAAATAAATTTATTATTTATTTTAATAAATTATTTAATATATATTTATATAATAATTACCTTATCATATAATATATATGAAACTATATGTTATATCAAATATAACATATAACCTATAGTTTCTATATTGTATCATATACAATATAATCTATAGTTTGTATTCTCTCATCAATGACATTTAATATAAATCCCAGTTTTATTAAATTTAATTATATAAATCTAATTCATATAATTAATATTTTAATCATATTCAAATATTTATTTTCTCTCAAATATATTTTATATTATAATATATCAAATACATTATAGTAATCATATCATATATAATTAAAATTAAATTAATTATATCATATATAATTAATTCCCTCAATTAATTTGAACAATTCAAATTAATCGAAAAACTGATTCTCATTTATTCCCGTTGAACAACTGAGAGGACCCATAGACTTGTAGCTTGAAGCTCAAACGTACGTGAATAATTTATTAAACTTCTTTAATTAAATTATTTACCATCCGTTAACTGTCGTGTACTCAACTAAAGATCGACAGCTGCACTCTTCGCACTACAAATATATTTTTGTGTCCATTGGATATAACTAGTCAACAGTACGATGACCCTTCACAAATTGCTCGTAAGTACAGCTGGACCAAAATTACCGTTTTTTCCTTGTAATTACATCTAACTAAGTACCACTGATCCATCTAATGAACAATAAATCATAGTCCAACTATGACCAAATCCCTCTCAGGCTAGGAGAGAGTGTGACGCCACATTGCTCAAGCCCTGGAATCAGCCCTTGAAGAAGCAATTTATCTACTTACCCCGACGTTGGGGAATGAGTGAATTCCTTCTTGTGTAGCTGTGTTCCCAGCTCCCCAATCAAACGAATCCGCAAAATGGTAGGCTTGTTGAGTCGGCGATATGGTCACTCTCACCATATAAATCAAAGGACTACCTTTATAGGCAGGAATTCACAACTCACTCAGGATTCAGATCATGTTATCTATGATCATCCTAGTGAAATATAATTCTCTATTATGAATGACATTATATAATGAGACTAAATATTTCATGGTTCGGTCTTATACAAACTCATTTGTATAGAATATCCCTACTTACATGTCTCCACATGAATGATCAGGATTAGATCATTTGTAGTTATTTACAACAATTGTAACATCTACAAAGCGGTTCATACTCGTAGTGTCACCAAAATAAGGTATCTAGCCTTATCCATCTACTACAGACCATTTAGGTTATCACTTAAACATGATCCACCCGTATGCCTCTACATACATGTTTAAGCTACAAAATAACCTTGAATCTTAGTTTATTGGTTTGTGGTTAATGCAACTAAAATTAAAATAAAACATCATATATTTTATTAAATAAATAAGATATTTGTACAATATAGTTACAAACGATAGGAGCTTACGAGATTTAGGGCATCAACCCCAACACAAATAACATATAACTACGAGGCTTTAGGGCATACATCTCGACAATCTCCACATAGAATTTGAGTGAACTTTTGTACAAACACCATTCGTAGAGAGAACACAAGCAAAGATGTCTCGAGGCCGAGCATGAAAGTTTACTGCAAACCAATGAAGGAGACTGTGGGTTGTGTTGACACACTTTCCTCTCCCACTTACTATAAACACTTTCTCCATTCACCTTGATATTGACCTATGCACACACCATCTATAGGACACAAAAAAAGGTGTCTCGAGGCCGAGCATAGATCTCACAGTGTGAACTATTTAGGGAGAAACGTGAAGTGGAAATTGAAGTATCATATACATCATTTTCCTCCCACTAATTGTTTTACAAATGAGGGTTATTTAGGTAAATTAGGCTAATAAATTTATCTAAGTGAATTGTCAAATTGACCTAATATAACTCTTATATTTGATAGTTTAATAATATATGATTCTTGTTTATTAAAAACTTTAATAAACCTAATCATTTATTGCATGCTTATAACATTATTGTCTAATTCACCTTCCAAGTCAATTCCCAGATAAGAGTGTTCCGTTTCTGTCAACTTAAATACCTCAACTTTAGACAGAATATTCCTTAGACAAAGATCCCTTATAGACGACTATATTATAATTTTAATCTTTTATTTAATCCAATTTAATCATATTTAACGAAAATTAAAAGATTAAACATATTTCTAATTGTATTAGAAATATCATTAACATAAGTCTATGTTAAATCAATTTTAAATAATTTAAAATTAATTTTAACCTGTGTTCGCATGCAACTCTTGATTATAGATTTTAATCATGATTTCATTAAATCTATAACACTTATAACGAAATAATGAAATAATTAAAACCTATACATGCATCTAATGACATACTTTTAAAAAATAACAATTATATTTTTATAAAGTAGTGTCATACTTCATGCATCTTGATTGTCATTACATTATACATAACATTTATAAAATAAAGTAATGAAAAACTAAATATAACAATTATCCATCATCCAAAACACACTTATAATATAAAATAATGCATGGAATCATATAATATAATAATTATTTAAATATGATGCATGGGCATGCTTAATTAAACCATGCAACTATATAATATAAAATCTATTTTAAAATGATGCATGAAATAATGTTGATCCTATGGTGGAATTTTTATATTATATGGCATACACTATACAATATAATAAATAATCATACTTCACTATACAATAAAAAAATAAATAAAAGCAACATTGGACCGAAAATGAAATCCTAAACATTAATTAAATTATTATAAGTGAAAAAATTATTAATGAAAAATAAATAATTAATTAATTATTAAAAATTAACAATTAAAAAAACAAAAAAACATTTGGGGAGGTTGAAACTACATCCTAAAGGATGCCTACCATGCATGTTGACCATCCATAGTGTCACAATGCTTTGTTATCAATGTTGCACGCTGGCTGTTATACTGCCACAGCGTTACACTTCGTGTAGCATTGCAACGTTGCGGTTGGAGCGTTGCGACGCTGTAAGGCAAAAAGTCTGCTCTGCTTCGTCCGTTCATCCGATTTGCTCTGTTTTTGCTCTAAAACTCTCCATCGAAACCACATCACAAATGACATGGACAAATACAGACTCGATTATAAGAATTTAAATGTCCAAAACACCGGGCAATTACAACTTTAAACACATTTGAAGTAGTAAATTCTAGGTCAATTTCGAAACGTCCAATGTGCAAAACCCAGAACATACATTCACAATGCAGATCATACATCCACCAATAACTCCGAATTAAAGCTCGAAAATAAAATTTAGAGACTTGAAATGGCTCTAATACCAATTGAAGGGATTGAAATTTCCCACAACAAAAGCATACAAATTCATCGGTCTTTAAATTTATTTTACAGAACATAGAAAATTACAGAGTGATAGAAACAATTGATAATCATTATTAAATCAAGCATGCTACTACTATGAAAATGGAGAAGAGGGATTAAGCAATACTACCCTTAAAGATCTATATCTTCACGTTACCTCTCCATAGTACGAACTTGTCCGATCTCCTTTTGATCTCCCAAACCTAACACCACTCTCACAGCACCAAGGAAAAAAGGGACACCACCACGAGGTCTTCCCCGATGTTCTCAAGGACGAGAATCGTGTAGAGTTTGTGGGCTTGCACTCAATTTTGGTGGAAGGAGAAGAATGAGTTTTTTTTTTTTTTTTTTTATTTGAAGAGAAAATAAGAGGTTTGGATCAAATGATAGCTAGAGGAGAAGTTCTGGTATTTAAAACCCAAAAACTGATCAACTAGGAAGAAGAAGATTTTTTCTCTTCTATCTTCACGTAAAAAATTAAGAGATAGATGGAAACTAACTTCCCTTTTTTTCTAATTAATTTAAGGTAATAACTCCCTAAGGGAGTTACTAATTTGAATTCAAATTTAAAATTTTAATTTAATTAATATATATTAACTATTTTAATATATATACATATTAAACCATAGGTTATATCACATATAACCTATTATTTTTATTATATCACATATAATATAATCTATAGTTTATTATTCTCTCAAATAACTTATGGTATTAATATAAATCATATTCATATTAATTTTAACCTATAGTATTTATCTGAATCACATTCATATAAATAATATTTGAATCACATTCAAATAATTATCTCTCTCATAAAACTATATAAATTTAATATGAGTCATATTCATATTAATTTTAACATATAGTTTCTATATGAATCATATTCATATAATTAATATTTGAATCATATTCAAATATTTATTTCTCCCATAAATTATATAGATTTATTATGAATCATATTCATATTAATTCTAACATATAGTTTTTATACCAATCATATTCATATAATTAATATTTGAATCATATTCAAATATTCATTTCTCTCATAAAACTATATAAACTTAATATAAATCATATTCACATTAATTTTAACATATTTAATTTTTATATGAATCATATTTATGATAGAGTAAGTTAACAAGCAGCGAAGAAAATCATAATCAATAAGCACTCTAATTATACTTAATTTGAGTTGAAAACATGCTTCAAAATAACTATTACAGAAAAGAGTTTGCTGAACACAATACCTTTGACGAAACCTCTTCAACACCAGCTGAGCTCCATGTAAATATGCTTAAATCTACAAGTAGACCACCACGAAGATCTTCTTTACTATTCTCTTACAAGGATTGTGTTGTGGAAACACTAAAAGGAACGGGTTTTGGTGAAGATTTAAAGAGGGTTTGGAGGGTTTCGAATTTTGCAGAGTTCTTGAAGAAGTTCTGAATGCTTTTCCCAATCATTCAGCCTAACACCTTAATTTATAAAGCCTTCATCATGCAAATTCAAAGCTTGCATGAAGATCAGCTTCTTCTTCATGGATTGAGTGGAATTCAATGAATAAGGTGCTTATACCACAGTGGAGATTTCTAACTTTTGGAAATTTCCACTTTGTATTTTCAAATTTTGTTTTTAAAATTGATTTCTAAAATCAATTTCCAAATAAATCAATTTATTTGTTTTATTAGTTTTATAAAAATTAATTCAATTAACTAATTTTAAATAAAACTAATTAATTAAACCTTTTAATTCATTTTGTTAATTTAATATCTAATATTCAATTAATAAAATACCAATTTCACTACAATGAATTTAATTTCATATAATTAATATTTAAATCATAATTTAAATATTAATTGATTCTTCAATTTTGTTTAATTTTGATAAAATTAAACATTTCAATTGTATCGAATACAATTAATAGAAACCCTAATTGAATTTGAACATTTCAAATTCTAAACCCTAATATCTAATCTCATCAAGATTACTCAATTTACTAATCCAAATTACGAGCTAGTAGAGGAACTTTATGGACCTACAGATCATGAGTTCTAACGATTGGTAATTAATTGGTTAAACTCTTTAAACTGAATGAATCACTATTCGTTAACTATCAAGACATTCCACTGTAGCTCGATAGTTGCACTCTTCTCACTGTAGATATATTTCTGTCCATTTTAACCATAATCGATAAGTCAATCCTTCACATGTCATTTATATTTACGGTTGGGTAAAAAATTACTGTTTTACCTCTGTAAATACATCTCGTTCCTTAAGCTTCCACTGATCTTCCATTGAACAATTGATTTATAGTCCAACTTATAAATCATGACCCTCTTTTTCATGAGAGGGCGGGGCCCAATTGTTCAAGACAAGGCATCAGTGCTTAAGAGAACAATCTATCTGCTAATCCTAAATCGGGTAGGAGTGAATTCCATATTGCAAAGCGATGTCCCCAGCTATCTATCTGGTTTTATCCCCAAAATAGGAGGCTTATTGAGCAGTGCTATTGGACTACTCTCACCTATGCAGATCAAAGGATAATCCCAAATAAACAGGAGTTCATAGTTAGCTTGGGATTAAGATCGAGTTACCCTAGGTCATTGAGTTTGAGATAGTCAGTTTTAACAGTAAGCGGTTGTTATAAAGAAAAGTGACTAATTCGAGGTGGTCTTATGCAAACTCATTGCACAGGATGCCCCCACTCACATGTTTCTACATAAATGATTTTTAGATCACATAAATGATTTATGGACCTATAGATTGAAGCTCCAATTGTTGGGATTGGTGTCCTAATTCTCTTGGAGTCTCGTAGTTTGTAATATATACACACTGTTATGAATAAAATAAGAGTTATTTTATCTGAAATTTACTTATATCCAATAAACAAAGCTCCATAGTTATTGTATGAAAACTTAAGCATGTATATGAGATATACAAGTGGGTCATGCCTTAAGTGATAACCTAAATAGGTCTGTAGTATAAGGATTAAGAAGGGATACCTGATCCTGGTGACACTACGGATACAGACCACTTTGTAGAGGTTTGCAAGTGTTATGAACTACTACAGATGGTAGATCCTGACCATTCATGTGGAGACATGCGAGCAGGAGTGTCCTATACAAAGAGTTTGTATAAGACCGGACCACGAGATGATTCGTCTCTGTATATAACGCCGTTAATACTGGAGACTTACATCTCACCTAAACGACCATAGGTGACATGACCTCAATCCTAAGTGTTTTGGGAACTTCTGCCTTTGAGGGCGGCCCTTTGATTAGTATGGGTGAGAGTGACTAGATTACCAACTCAACATGCCTAACTTTTTGGGGACTTGTCTGATTTGGAAGCTGGGAACTCAATTGCACAAGATAGAATTCACTCCTTCCCCGAAGCAAGGGTAAGTAGATAGATTGCTCCCTTAAGGACTGATATTGGGTCTTGAACATAGTGGCCACAGCTTCTCTTTGGAAGAGAGGACTCTGTTATAGTAGGACTATGACTTATGTTCATTAGAGGGATCAGTGGTACTTAAGGAGTTAGATGTAACTACAGGTGCATAACGATTATTGGCCCAACTGTACTTATGAGCGATCTGGGAATGGTTATCGTGCTGTTGATTGGTTGATATGGATACATAATATATCTGTGGTAAGTAGAACTCCGCTGTCAATCTTTAGTGGAGTACCTGACAGTTAACGGATGGTAGATCTTGTGACTAAAGAGTTTAGTCAGTTATTCACGTACCGTTGGACTTTCGAGCTACAAGTCCATAAGGTCCCCTTAGTAGCTCAATGGATTCAAGTTGAGGATCAGTTCTTGGTGTTGATTTGAAATGTTCAAATTGACAAGAGGTAATTTGATTATATATGATATGGTCAGTGTGATGTATGAGATACATCAAGTGGAGGATTAATATGGATGGGATTTACATTAAGAACCATGAAATAGAAAAGGAGCTATGGTTTATATGTTTCATAAGATAAAATATTAAAACTATAGGTTATAAATATAGTATGGTAAGTTGGTTATCATATATGTTTTTAATAATATTAATTATTGGATAATTATCTCTTTTTCTCTAATAACCAATTGAGTGGGAGGTTATTGGTGGTTTCATGGTAACCGTGAGATAAAAGAAAAAATGTTTCCCTAAATTTAGTAGTTGTTGAATTGAGATTTCTATTTTTGAAAATTACTCACGGTGGTTGTTAAGTGAATACGATTCACTAAATGATAGCTGAAGAGAGATTAGACGATCGTAGAGTGACTCTACACGATAGTCACTTAGCTGGTTGATTAGCTAAACGGTCGTGGAGCTTTTGCTAAACGATCACATAGCTTCTGTTAAACGATTGGGCATTGTCTATACGATACATTTGTCATCTCCCACTTGCTCAATCGTTTACACGATTGCACTTCCTTTAGTCTCGTCCTCTAACCAAGTCCACACAGAGCCAACACTTCTGGATTCTCACACCGAGAATACCAAGAAAGCCATTGTGGTGGTATCATACTCAACTCGACATAGTCGAGGTTTATTGGAGGTTGTTCGCTGTGTTCGTGGTCTTGGAGTTTGTTGTGGTCATGATCTTGGAGATCGCTGAGTTCATAATCATTGTGATCGTGCTGTGTAGCGGTGGTAGTGTCGAGCATTCGGGTTTGCAGTCTTGCTGGTTGTTCGAGCGTTTGTGATCAAGGATGTTGAAGATGAGTCTTCAAAGGTATGTATAATTCTATCTCTTGATCTTTGTAAAGCATGTTGTAATTTCGTTGTATGCATGACCAGTTAGTTTCCATTTCTTGATTGTAATTATTAATGTTCATATACGAATGAAATTTGGAACGATCATTCAGCTGCTCATGGAAATCCTCATGTCTGATTTCCTTCAATTGGTATCAGAGCCAGGTTGTTCTAATATTCCAAATTTCACTTTTTTTTAACTTTTTTTATAGTCATGGTGGGTTTTTTCTGCGTTGCATTTAATTGTTGAATACGTTTGTGAATGGCGTTGATGAATGTTTATGGATTAATTGCCTCTGTTTAAAGCTTTCTTTAGATTACAAAGTGTTAATTTGTAAGGGCCCCTGTGTTTTTTGGGCATAATTAATAAGCAATCGAGTCTGTAATTCAAAGTGTTTAAGTTAGGCGAGTCATTCGTGATGAAGTTTTGAAGCATGGAGATGTGGTTCTCAGCGAAGAAGACCAAGAGTTGGTCGTGTCGTGTAGCCTCAGGTAAACGATCGTTGGGATTTAACTAAATGATTGTATAGATTTTTCTATATGATCGTGTAGTATTTACTAAACGATCATTTAGCTAGCTAAACATCGGATAAGTAGTTTACTCTATCGCGTAGCGTTGGTTGCCCGATCGCGTAAACGCTAGAGGTAGACGATCGAGTAGGAGCATGTGATGCTCATTGTTTAGATAAAGGCACACACTAAACAATCGTGTAGTTAACATGCTCATCACATAGTTATTGACTACAAGATCACACGGTATATGATACGAAGGCGCTTGCTCAGCAATCGTTTAGACGATCGTGCTTCATCGCATCGTAGTCGTTTAAACGATCGTATAAGGCTTGCATTATAGAGCGCGCTGCACGATCACGTACCTCATGCTTCATCACATAGTAAAAGATACACGATCTAACGATTGAATAAAGCATTTGCTCTTTCGTGTAGACGATTGCAGGGAAGTTTTGGTACACGATCAGTGGAGACGCGTTGCTTCGCCTGGACGGATCAAGATCTGGTTCACCTGTTTGAATCGGAGACTCTTTGTTTTTGTAATAGTTAGTTTTAGTTTTTTGAGGATTTGAGGCAATTTTTCCTTGTTCATCAACATTTTTGTTTATTATACATGAGATATATGTAGTTTATATGGAAAAGTGTTTGACATATAGGTTTGAAACCCACATTAGGTTGTACAATTATTCATGCATCATGTATTATAAGTATTCTAATATGGCATGAAGAAACTACATGAAAGCATGCACATTCATGATGAAATACAAGAGTTATATTTGTGCATGCAGTAAGCATATTCATGCATCATCTTTGTATTATAAACGTTATAGTATAAGGGTAAATGGAAGCATGTTTTGCTTGGTTCGTTGCTTGTTTTGTATAAGTGTTATATAAAAAGGTAGAAATGAATGAACAATGCATAGAGCATGACACTTAAGCTATTTATAAAAGTTATGAATGCCTTGTATGTGTTTGCTATGCATTGTGATTGATTTTGGTTATTTCTGTTATAAATGTTATAATAGAAATTAGAGCTAAAATTGATAAGAAAGAGTTGCATGTGGACTTAAGGTGAACTCATGTTTTAAAAGGGTTTTAAAATTAGATTGAGATATACCTAAGTTCAAAGATTCTAATGGGATTAGCAACCTAGTTTAATCTTTTTAAATCGGTTTAATAAGATTAAATTGATTGGCATAAAAGATTAAAATTGTATTAAATCTACCTATAAGGGACCTTTTGTCTAAGGCGGGTTCCGTCTAGGCGGGGGTACTTAAGCTGATGGAAACAGAACACCCCTACCTGGGAACGTACCTAGAAAGGTGAATTAGATAGATTTTTTGCAAGCATGCGACAATTGGTCAAATAATCCACTAAAGAGTTTAATGGATGATGATCAAAAGTTGTTTCAACTATCCAAGGTAAAAGTTACTCTTAGGCAAACCTAAAAAGTCACTTAGTTAAAAATTCTTAGCCATGTTTTTTTCTAAGTAAACTAAACCCTAAGTTATAAAATACTCAGTGGAGCTGTATATGATATGTCAATGATTCCACTCATGTTTCTCTCTGAATGTTCACGCCATGAGATTCATGCTTGGCCTCGTGATGCCCTGGGAGCATCCTCCTTCGGATGGTGTTTGCATGAGTCAATATCAAGGTGGACAAAGAGAGTGTTTATAGTAAGTGTGTGAAGGGTGTGTGTCAATACATCCTACTGTCTCTGTCATTGGTTCGCACCGTGAGATCATTCTGTACTCCCTCGTGGCGCCCTGGGAGCGTCCCCCTTCGGATGGGTTTTGTGCAGTTGATCAAGATCAAAGTGAACTCCATAAATGGATAAGGTTGCTTTAGGTTTTGCCTCAATCAAATTTTTTCCCTTCGGATTTTCTACTTGGGGTGGATCTCTAGGGCTTAAAATGGTAGGTCACATTTATGGGAGATTGTTAAGTAAGTTAATGATCTCTTGACCAAATCAATGATGGCTAGTCGTTATAGGAGCAAGAGTTGTTCTGGTATTAATGACTGATTGAGAATTTCTCAATTCAGAGGAGGGATAATTGACCTCCCTTCGGCGGCTTTTGTCCTAAACCTTTAAAGCGTCATTGCAAAACTAGATGTTACAGGGGGTTCATGTTAGTTTTGCTCAACCTTATTGGATGTTGTATCTTTTTCAACGGGTATTTGCTTAAAATCTAACGTAGGTAAATGTGTTTTAGTTTTCAGCAACCTGTTTGCATTTCCATTTAATGCCTTTAATTTGACTCGTTACATACAATGGAAAGAGTCTTGTAAAATATATTTCGTGGCAAATGACTTCGCATTTGTCATGGTTGAGGAATGTCCTCAAGTCCCGACCCTTAATGCACCACGAAGTGTTCGTAATTCATATGAGGTGTGGATGAAGGCTAATTCATTGACCCGACTTCACATTTTGGCTAGCATACCTGATGTATTAAAGGAGTTCTTAAACAAGAGTATCCATGAGCACGTTCGGATCTTTCTTATTTCATTATGACTGAATTACCACACACACCTTCTAACAAACAAGTATGCAATTTCACACTAATTATAGACATGCTTTAACACAAAAATAATAATAGATTGAGTTAGCGTACCAGTTGAAGACTGTCTTCACTTCGAACTCAACCTAGCAGAAGTAACCCTCTACGGTCTTTATCGTTCAGCAAACGGTCGGCTACCAGTAGTACGATCGTCTACATGAACGGCAGCACACAAACAAGCAGGAGCGGGGACGACACCACCACTTAGAGTCCTTGGTATTCTCGGAGTGAGAATCCAAAGAGTGGTCTTTATTGGAATCGGTAGAGAAATGAGGAAAGGGATGATCATGTAGAACGACAAGCAAGTGGGAGAAGGCTATTGTATAGCGGATGCTTATCATTTAGAGAAAGCTACACGATCGTGTAGGTTTTACTAAGCGATCGTCTAGAATTAGTAAGCGATCATTTAGAAAACTCGGCACGCTGAGCGATCGTTTAGAGAATGCGTGCGATCAATTACGCGAGGTGTGCAATCGTTTAGGCAATAAGGCACTATCGTATAGGCTCTCAGCTAAGCAATCATGACGTTTTACACCTTGAGCGATTTTTTCGAACCCTTTGCAAAATGAAACCAATTTTTATTTTATTCTTCAATTACAATAACCAAATAAGATTTTCCCACTAACGCACGATTGAGAAGAAGTTTCCAGCCAATTATCACATAATTAACCAATTAATTAATAAATGAATATAATCATATTATATTCTTAACCTATAGTTTGATATCATATATCTACTATAGTAATTTCTCCTCCACTTGATATAAATCATATTTATATCTAATTTCCTCCAAAATAATGTATCTCATACATTTAGTCAGTTATATCATATATAATTAACCAGTTCAAATACTTACAAGCATCTGTGAAGGGTCATCGTACTCATGATTGGTTATATCCGATGGACACAAAAATATATCTGTGGTAAGAAGAGTTCAACTGTTGGTCTTTAGTAGAATGGCTGGCAGTTAACGGATGGTGGATCTTGTGGCTAAAGAGTTTAGTCAACTATTCACGTATCGTTGGAGCTTCGAGCCACAGGACTATAAGATCTCCTAGGTAGCTTGGATAAAGTCGAGAATCATTTTTTGGGCAATGAAATGTTTAAATTGACAAGAGGGAGGTTCAATTGCTGGGCCAATTTACCGTTTTGCCCCTGTAGTTACATATCACTTCTTAAGTACCACTAATTCCTCTAATGAACAATACAACATTGTCCAACTACGTGTGAACACCTCTCGGGCCAAGAGAAGGTGTGTGGTGCCACTTCGTTCAAGCCCTGGAATCAACCCTTAAGGGAGCTATCTATCTTCTTGCCCCTTCTTCGAGTAAGGAGTGAATTCCATCTTGTGTAGCTGAGTTCCCAGCTTTCAAATCAGATGAATCCCCAAAATGATAGGTTTGAATCGACGACCTGGTCACTCGCAACCATACCAATCAAAGGACCACCCTCAATGGCAAGAGTTCCCAACTCACTCAGGATTGAGGTCATGTTACCTATGGTCATCCTAGTAAAATGAAGTCTCTGTCATGGATGGTGTTATATAACGAGACATTAACACTTCGTGGTCAAGTCTTATACAAACTCTTTGTATAGGATGCCCCCGCTCGCATGTCCCCTACACAAATGATCAGGATCAGACCATCTGTGACAAGTCACGACACTTGTAACCATTCCATAAAGTGGGCCGCATTCGTAGCGTTACCAGGATAAGGTTTCCCTTCTATATCCATATACTACAGACCATTTTGGTTATCACTTAAGACATGATCCACTTGTATGTCACCACATACATGATTAAGTTACATGCAGATAACCAGGGATTTTATGTTTATTGGTTTGTGGTAAAGCAAATAAAACAAACTATTGAGCAAAAACAAGATGTAAAGTAAAATATCATATATTATACAACACAAGCATTCGTACAAACTGTTTACAAACTACAAGACATGAGACTTTAGGGCATCAATCCCAACAGTTTTGGCCAAAAGGGTTAATAACATAATCATTGCACATGAAATCATGGACTCATTGTAAGAATTGTTTGAACGTCAGTTCTTACTTTTCGAGCACAAAGGGATAGATGACAGTGTCAATTCCAAAGTTAAACTCCAGGAAGAGAAAGCAAATGTTGCTGACACTGTTAAGGTTCATAGAAAAGAAGTGTTCTTTGACATGAAACTTGGAGCTTATTTAGGTTCTGATACTGATCCCACTACTCTCCAAAAGAGGAGGATGTCTAAAGATAGTAAAATCGATTTATTGGTCTTGGAGACGTGTTTGGTAGAGAATGATGATTCTGCCTGATCCTAGATTCGGGTGCTACTAACCATGTCAGTTCCTCTTACTAAGGATTCAGTTCCTAGCAAACGTTGCCACAGAGAGAGATGACTCTTCGAGTCGGTACTGGTGAGGTTATTTCAGCTGTTGCTGTAGGTAGGTTAAAGTTATTTTTGGACAAGAAACATTATCTGTTACTGGATAATATTTTCGTAGTTCCTCATATTAAGAGGAACTTAGTCTAAGTTTCTTGTCTCATTGAACAAGGTTATATTGTCTCTTTTTCTGAGAATAAAGTGTTTATTTTCAAGAATGGAATGGAGATTGGTTTTGGTTCAATGGAAAGTAACTTATATGTACTAAGGTCGTTAGTCATAAAAGCCTTGTTTAACACTGAAATGTTCAGTACGACAATAATAGCTAAAAGACCAAAGGTTTCTCCTAAGGAAAACACCCATTTTTGACATTTAAGGTTAGATCACATCAATCTCAATAGGATTAAGCAGTTGGTGAAAAGTGTACTTCTAAAGAGTTTAGAAGAAAATTCCTTGTCGGTGTGTGAATCATGCCTCAAAGACAAGATGACCAAACGACCTTTTACTAGAAAATGTTATAGAGCCAATGAAGCCTTGGAGCTTATACATTCAGACCTCTGTGGTTCAATGAGTGTTAGAGCTCAAGATGGGCATGAATATTTCATCTTTTTCATAGATGATTATTCAAGGTATAGGTATCTTTACCTAATGCAACATAAGTCTAAAGCCCTTGACAAATTCAAGAAGTATAAGGTTGAAGTTGAAAACTTGTTAGGTAAGAAGATAAAAGCACTACGATCTGATCGTTGTGGAGAGTATATGGACCTTTAATTCCAGAACTATATAGAACATGGGATTGTGTCCCAACTCTTGGCCCCAGGTACACCTTAGCAGAATGGTGTATCAGAAAGGAGAAACAGAACCTTGTTGGACATGGTTCGATCTATGATGAGTTATGTTCATCTTCCATACTCGTTTTAGGGTTTTGCAGTGGAGACTGCATGCTATATTCTGAACAATGTTCCCTCAAAAAGTGTTTCTGAAACACCTTTTGAGTTGTGGAAAGGCCGTAAAGGTAGTTTACGCCACTTCAGGATTTGGGGGTGTCCGATACATGTGCTTGTAACCAACCCGAAGAAGTTGGAACCACGTTCGAAAGTTTTCCTCTTTGTAGCCTACCCTAAGGAAACGAGGGATGGATACTTTTATGATCTGAGTGAGAACAAAGTGTTTGTTTCTACAAATGCTATCTTCTTGAAAGAATACCACATAAAGAATCATAAGCCATGAAGTAAGCTTGTTTTACGTGAGATTTCTAGTGAGACTGAGACTACTGAGGGTTCAACAAGAGTTGTTGAACAGGTCGACAGATCAACAAGGGTTGTTGAGTCGGTCATCTAGTCAACAAGCTCAAGAGTTGAGACTGCCTCGATGGGAGGGTTATGAACCCACCGGATCGCTACATGGGTTTGACCGAAGTCCAAAACATTTCTAATGATGGGGTCGAGGATCCATTATCTTTTAAGAAAGCAATAGAGGATGTTGACAAAGATGAATGGATTAAATCTATGAACCAGGAGATAGAGCCTATGTATTTCAATAACGTCTAGGAGCTTATGAATCCGCCTGATGGGGTAAGACCTATAGGGTGTAAATGGATCTATAAGCGAAAGAGAGGTGTAGATGGAAAAATGCAAACCTTTAAGGCTAGACTCGTGGCAAAGGGTATACCTAGGTCGAGAGAGTTGACTATGAGGAAACTTTCTCACTTGTTGTCATGTTCAAGTCTATTGGGATACTCCTATCCATAGCCACATTTTATGATTATGAGATATGGCAAATGGACATCAAGACGACCTTTCTTAATGGTAATCTTAAGGAGACCATCTACATGGCTTAACCAGAGGAGTTTGTAGTTCCAGATCAAAAGTAAAATGTTTGAAAGCTTAATCGGTCCATTTATGGGCTAAAACAAGCGTCTCGATCGTGGAACATTAGATTTGACACTACAGTCAAGTTATTTGACTTTGATCAGAACATTGATAAGCCTTGTATTTACAAGAAGATCATCAACAACTCAGTAGCTTTCCTGGTACTGTATGTGGATGATATCCTACTCATTGGGAATGATGTAGGGTATCTGACTGACATTAAGAAATGGCTAGCTGCCCAGTTCCAAATGAAAATTTGGGTGAGGTACAGTAGTTTTAAGGATCCAGATCATTCAGGATCGTAAGAACAAGATGTTAGCCTTATCTCAGGTATCGTACATCGATCAAATGTTGATAAGGTATAAGATGCAGTATTCCAAGAGGGGTTTATTACCCTTCAAGCATGAAATCATTTTATCTAAGGATCAATGTCCTAAGACACCTCAAGAGGTTAAGGAGATAAGACAGAGTCCCCATGCTTCAGCTGTAGGAAGCTTAATGTATGCAATGTTGTGTACTAGACCCGACATTTGCTACGTAGTAGGGATTGTCAATCGTTATCAGTCCAATCCAAGATTTGATCACTTGATGATGGTCAAGACGATCCTCAAATATCTTCGGAGAATGAGGGACTACATGCTCGTGTATAGAGATAAGAATCTGGTCCTCACAAGATACACAGACTCTGACTTTCAGACTGATAGAGATTCTCGCAAATTGACATCAGGGTCAGTGTTCACTCTGAATGGAGAGGCTGTAGTGTGGCAAAGCTTCAAGCAAGAATGCATCGCAGACTCCACTATGGAAGCCGAATACGTAGTTGCTTGTGAAGCAGCTAAGAAGGCTGTTTGGTTGAGGAAATTCCTTATAGATTTGAAAGTTGTTCCAAATATGGATTTGTCGATCAATCTTTATTATGATAACAGCAGGGCTGTGGCAAATTCGAAGGAACCTCGGAGTCATCGTCGATACAAGAATATCAAATGGAAATACCAATTGATTAGGGAGATTGTACATCGCGGTGATGTGATATTCACGAAGATCGCGATGGAGCACAATGTTGTTGATCCCTTTACAAAGGTTCTCACGACTAAAGTGTTCGAGAATCACCTAGAGAGTCTAGGTCTGCAGAACATCAACATCTTATCTAGGGAAAATTGGAGATGATATTAGGGTATGCCCTAGTTTATTGTATATTGTACATGTATTTATCTTGTATTGTACATTAGTCTCTCGAGGCATTAGGACAAGTGGGAGATTGTTAGGATTGGTGTCCTAATTCTCCTGGAGTCTCGAAGTTTAGAATACATTCACATTGTTATGAATAAAATAAGAGTTATTTTATCTGGCATTTACTTATATCCAATAAATAAAGTTCCATGGTTATTATATGAAAACTTAAGCATGTATATGAGATATACAAGTGGGTCATGCCTTAAGTGATAACCTAAATAGGTCTATAGTATAAGGATTAAAGAGGGATACCTAATCCTGGTGATACTACGGATACAGACCGCTTTGTAGAGGTTTGCAAGTGTTATGAACTACTATAGATGGTAAATTCTAACCATTCATATGGAGACATGCGAGCGGGGGTGTCCTATACAAAGAGTTTGTATAAAACCGGACCACAAGATGATTCGTCTCTGTATATAACGTCATTGATACTGAAGACTTACATCTCACCTAAACAATCATAGGTGACATGACTTCAATCCTGAGTGTTTTGGGAACTTCTGCCTTTGAGGACGGTTCTTTGATTAGTATGGGTGAGAGTGACTAGATTGCCAACTCAACATGCCTACCTTTTTTGGGACTTGTCTGTTTTGGGAGCTGAAAACTCAGTTACACAAGATGGAATTCACTCCTTCCCCGAAGCAGGGATAAGTAGATAGATTGCTCCCTTATGGACTGATACTGGATCTTGAACATAGTGGCCACGAATTCGCTTTGGAAGAGAGGACTCAGTTATAGTAGGACTATGACTTATGTTCATTAGAGGGATCAGTGGTACTTAAGGAGTTAGATGTAACTACAGGGGCATAACGGTTATTGGCCCAGCTGTACTTACAAGCGATCTGGGAAGGGTTATCGCATTATTGATTGGTTGATATGGACACATAATATATTTGTGGTAAGGAGAGTTCAACTATCGATCTTTAGTGGAGTGCCTGGTAGCTAACGGATGGTGGATCCCGTGACTAAAGAGTTTAGTTAGTTATTCACGTACTGTTGGAGCTTCGAGCTCCAGATCCATAAGGTCTCCTTGGTAGCTCAATAGATTCAAGTTGAGGATTAATTCTTGGTGTTAATTTGAAATGTTCAAATAGACAAGAGGTAATTCGATTATATATGATATAATCAGTGTGATGTATGAGATACATCAAGTGGAAGATTAATGTAAATGAGATTACATTAAGAACCATGGAATAGAAAAAAAGTTATGGTTTATATGTTTCATGAGATCAAATATTAAAACTATAGGTTATAAATGTAGTATGGTAAGTTGGTTATCATATATATTTATAATAATATTAATTATTGGATAATTATCTCTTTTTCTCTAATAATCAATTGAGTGAGAGGTTATTGGTGGTTTCATGGTAATCGTGAGATAAAAGAAAAAATGTTTTTCTAAATTTTGTAGTTGTTGAATTGAGATTTCTATTCTAAAAAATTACTCACGGTAACTATCAAGTGAATTGGATTCACTAAACGGTAGTTGAAGAGAGACTAGACGATCGTGGAGTGACTCTACACGATAGTCACTCAACTGGCCGACTAGCTAAACGATCGTGGAGCTTTTGTTAAAAGATCACATAGCTTCTGTTAAATGATTAGGCATCGTCTATACGATAGACTTGTCATCTCCCACTTGCTCAATCATTTACACGATTGTATTTCCTCCAGGCTTGTCCTCTAACCAAGTCCACACAGAGCCCACACTTTTGGATTCTCACACTGAGAATACCAAGGTAGCCATTGTGGTAGTTTCGTACTCAGCTCGACATAGTTGAGGTTTATTGGAGGTCGTTCGTTGTGTTCATGGTCTTGGAGTTCGTTGTGTTTGTGATGTTGGAGAACGTTGAGTTTGTAGTCGCTGTGATCGTGTTGTGTAGTGGTCGTAATGTTCGAGCATTCAGGTTTGCAGTCTTGCTGGTTGTTCGAGTGTTTGTGATCAAGGGTGTTAAAGATGAGTCTTCAAAGGTATGTGTAATTCTATCCCTTGATCTTAGTAAAACATGCTATAATTTCATCATATACATGACCAGTTAGTTTCCGTTTCTTGATTGTAATTGTTAATGTTCATATACGAATGAAATTTGCAACGATTATTCTGCTACTCATGGAAATCCTCATGTCCGATATCCTTCACCAATGATATTTGATTAATTAATTTAATTATTTAATTAAATTAATCAGCCTTCATTAACTGTCGGTCACTCCACTAAAGACTGACAACTACACTTTTTGCACTATAAATATATTTCTGAGTCCATTGGATATAACCAATCAATAGTGCTTTGACCCTTAAAAAATTGCTCGTAAGTACAATTGGGTCAAAATTACCATTTTACCCCACATTTAACTCTTTAAGTACTACTAATCCCTCTAATGAACAACTAGTCATAGTCCAACTATAACTGAACCCCTCATGGGCCAGAAGAAGGTAAGGGGCCACATTGTTCAAGCCCCGGAATCAGCTCTTAAGGGAGCAATTTATCTACTTACCTTAACAATAAGGAAATAATGAATTCTTTCTTGTGTAGTTGTGTTTCTAGCTCCCTAATCCGACGAATCCCCAAAATGGTAGGCTTATTAAGTCAGCAAATTTGACACTCTCACCCATACAAATCAAAGGACCGCTCTTATAGGCAGAAATTCACAACTCATTCAGGATTCAGGTCCAGTCATCTATAGTCATCCTGGTGAAATATAAATCTCTTCTAGTAACGACATTATAAAGAGAGACTGCATTTCGTGGTCCAATCTTATACAAACTATGTATAGAATACCCCCGTTCACATATCTCCACATCATATCTCTACATGAATGATCAAAATCAGATCATTTATAACACTTTATAATAATTATAACAATTACAAAATGGGTCGTATCAATAGTGTTACCAAGATAAGGCACCCAACTTTATCCACATACTACAGACCATTTAAATTATCACTTAAACATGGTCCACTTTTATGTCTCCACATACATGTTTAAGTCACATCAGATAATCTTGGATCTTTGTATAATAGATTATGGCATATAAAAATAATCAACTATTGATTCAAATAACATATAACTATGAGGCTTTAGGGCATACATCCAAACAAGGAGTTCATAACTCAATCATGATTAAGATAGATTTACATAGTCATCATATGAAATATTTAATCTCTTCAGTTAATGGTGTTACAAAGAGAGATTGTATATTTTGTGGTCTGGTCTTATACAAACTCATTGCATAGGATACCTCACTCATATATCTCCACATGAACGATTTGGATCAAATCGTTTGTAATACTTACAACATTTGTAATACTTACAAAGTGGGCCGTATCCACAGTGTTACCAAGATAAGACACCCAGCCTTATCCATGTACTGTAGATCTTTTTAGGTTATTACTTGAACACGATCCACTTGTATGTCAACTACATACTATTCAAATTACACTTTAAGGTGAAAACTTGAATATGTTGTTGTAATATTTACTTTTAACTTTGAGAAATTATGAATACTAAACAATTTAATTATATCTTTTACAAATTAAATATTAAATATTATTTTTTTAAGCAATAGATTTCATAACGAAATGACCATTTAATATAGAAAGTTTTGGAACTTTTATTTGGTTGAGAATAAATTGAAATAAATGGCTAAAAAAAATTTTAAAAAATAAATAGGAAATTTTTCCCTACGGGAAACTTGATACCTGTGTTTTCCCCGCGGAAAATTTAGCGGGGATGGGGATTAAAATAGGAGGCGATGATGGGAACGGGGAAGCCTTCCCCATCCCTGTCCCCACACCTCCCTACCCTGTGGACATATCTATAGTTAACTTAGATCCTTCCTTTTAGGATCTTTGAAGTTGCATTAGGATTATTCTTTGACTCATTAAATTGGGGCATCGAGGGGCGTGATCTTTTTGGTATTTTGCTAGGGTCAACCGAGGTCGAAAACCTTCTTTTAACTATATTTTGGGCCTAAGATGATCTTTTGGGCCAAGGCATGTGTGAGGCATGCCTCATTAGGCATTTTATGAGGCTCAACATCGTCCTTGGCCAAAGCCAAACACACTGGCTTTGGCCTTCTAAGCCATTTTGGTCCTAAGTTAACACTTTCAGTCCAAGTCATGCTATCTTATTGATTTTGTTGTTTCTGTTTTCGCTACATGTCGATTATGCTCTTTGGTCTATAATCACCCATAACCATGTACCAATAGTTATTAACCTCTTGAACGTACTTTTAAGTGATTCACATATTAGAACCTCAAATTTTTACGCGTTATTTTGGTGGGTAAGTTTCTTTTTTTAAAAAGTATCACTAATAGTTTTATATATAAATTTATCTCTAAGATTTTAACAATTCAACTTACATATAACTCAACTAATTTTAAGGGATATTATTCTTCATGGGTAGTCGACAAAGTAGTCGACGACAGGGGGTGTTAGTTGTTACCAACGTCTAGGTGGCGATGATCGTCAGTAACTACCAGCAGCGGCAATGAAGATAGGGTGAGTATTTTAACCATTTTGGTAGAACATTAAGGGGTTGTTTGGTATGCTAAGTTGAGTTCATATGTCTGGAGGTCATATGTCTGTATATTTGGGTCTTTGGTGTGTTGAGTTCAAATATTAGGGGTAACTGGTGTATTTTTTCTTATATAAAAAATCTGCTTTTATGATGGTTACTTTTTGTCTGAAACATTTTTTATTCAATAATGCTACATATATTTTTCAATAAACTATAGATTACACTTCATTTTATTCTTTTTTAAGTACACATGTGCTATTGAGAGTTTTGGAAAATGGGATTTAGGGTTTACTTTTAATCATGTTTTTCAATTTTTTAATTTAATTCATCATTTAAAAATTTTGTGCATGTGACATTTCTAGTTAAATCATTTTGATTAAAAAAAAACTTTTTAAAATAAAAACATTTATGTGTCTAACATTTTTTTCTCAAAAGTGTTTTTACATAAAAGTTTGTTTTATTTCTTACATGATAAAAGTGATTTTATTGATGTTAAATTACTATCAATATTGACTATAAAATATTATGAACTAATAAAAAAAAAAAACTGAAAATTCAACGTTTTGAGTCATTCCCCATCCTCTGCCCCGTTCCCCATTTCATTCCCCATCCCATAAAATTTTCCACAGGGATCGGGCGGGGATTCCCCACGGGGAATTCACGGGGACGGATTCCTCGCGGGGATTTTTTTCCGTTATTTTTTTTTAGAAAAAAATCAATTAATTTAAATCATTAATGTGAGCAAATTTTAATTAAATAATTAACTTTATCACTAAATTATTATTATTAAATTATTTATTATGGTTTGTTTTAGATGACAATTTGAATTTAAAGATAAATTACTCAATTTTGGCCCAAAAAAATGAATTAATTTTTTAGTGAAATAAATAAATATAAATCAAATTTTCACATATTAATCCAAATTTAAACATTCAATTTAAACATATTCATTATCTTTCCCAATAAATAGTCAAATTTGAAATTTAAATGTAATATTTATATAATAATAATAATAACATAACATAAAATAACTATACTAAATAAATATGTAAAAGTTAATCGAGACGGGAATGGGGAACGGGGCCAGGGCCAGGGGTGAGGACGGGAATGCATCCCCGTCACGTCCTGTTTAGCTCATGGAGAATTTTTTTCCCCACTCCCTCCCCCATTCCCCGCCTAATCGAGGTACCCAGCCCCGTTCGGGGTGTGGTCCCGCGAGGCCCCGTCCCCATAGGAAAATTAGACATCCCTAGTTTTGATAGAACTTACGTACTTTTGTGTCAACGTGTTTTTATTGTCAATTTTGTGCATCAACTTAAATATAAACATTTATTGATATCTTATATTATTTTAAAATTAATAGTTATTTTTAAACTTCAAATTAAAGTTTTATTGATGGTTTTGTGTCATAAGCGTCAATAAAAAAATTTTTAAAAAAAAAGTGTTAACAAAGCTCAAATTTGTAGTAGTCACAATTTAAAACAATGGTCGTCGAAGTTGGTAGATTGGCCGCCATTGGAGATTGTCATAATTGGCCCTCAACAGTGATGGTTGAATGTTGCCAAAGTTAGACGTATGCGGTGGCCAAAATTGGCTGTTGGAGGGGATTGTCGGAGTTTGATTGTCAGAGGTGGTCATCGAAGTTGAACAACGAGGCATTGGTGGAATTGAAGGCTGAGTGCACTGTTAGTGGACATGGTATAAAATGTCAATGACATATAAATCTCTCAACCAATGAGTTGAGTTCATATCTCAATTCTTCTCATCTTATCTCCTCACCTCAAACACCCTCTAAAATTTAGAAGAACTTCTCAATTACAAACTCCAGAAATATTTTTTTCCATAATGTATATTGAGTGAAGAAATTGTATTCAAAGCTTACTCAAGATAACTTATTCAGTATTCAAAGTTTACTCAAGAGTTGAAATGAGTTGGTAATTATTGTCTGTATATGGGGTGTTAAGTTGAGTTGAGTCATAATGTTTGTGTTTGGTGTGCAGAGTTGAGTTGAGTTGAGGTATCTGATGCAGTTTTTGAAAATGAGATTGGTTACCTTTTTTGTTTGTTTGTGTGTGTGTCTTTATTATTATTATTATTATTTACTTTTTTTGCTTTGCTATTGTTGATTGATTTTCAACTATGCACCTATTTTCTTAACCTTGTTATGACAAAAACTATTTACTTTTTTAATTTTATTTACCAACTAGTTTCATTTTAATTTAATATACTTTTTTTAAACTTGTTTACCATAAACATTTTTTTTCTTAAAATAATTTTTACCAAATATTTATTGAAACTTTTATCAAATATTATTTTCTTTTTAAACTTGTATACCATAAATAGATGGTTTTTTCTTAATTTGTTTACCAAAATTCCAAAATCAAACTCTACACTTGAAACATACCAAAATAATAAATAATCAAATAAAAAAGATGAGATTTTGATTATGGAATTTTGTGGTATTTTATGTTTTAACTTAAAATTTTGGTTTTTATTTTGGTTGTTGAGAAAATTGGTGTAAGCTAAGAATTGAAAAATTAAGAGAAATATGAGAGTACCTGTTGAATGAGAAATTTTGGACCAATCACAAATTGACACATCATTCACTAAATTAATGAAGAAATTCTAAATCATCAAATTTGGAATCAATTAGAAGTTGACATGTGTCCCAAATTGAAGTTGAAGACAAATTTTGATGAGTGGTTTCATCATGATCGTTAAGTCAGATAAGATTAATTTGACCTAATTTGATATTATTATGTAGGTTAAGTCCAACTAAGCCCAAAAATAGGCTGAATTTGACCCAAATGTCAAATCAGGCCCAAATCGAACTAATTGGGCCCAAAGGTCAAGCCCATGGACCAACCAAGCCCAAGTCCAACTAATCGAGCCCAAGGGTCAGGCCCATGGACCAGCCAAGCCCAAGCCACGAGACCCACCAGAAAACTTTATAAATAGATGAGCTCTCCTCATTTGTTAAGGTTAAAAATTCTACACTCCAGAGGACCTATAGAGAATTCTCCCAATAATCAGAAGACACCCTAACTCTTGAAGCTGACGACACTTAAAACAAAATCGATAGGTCACAGACTGAGGTTGTGCTTGCAAAAACCCAAACTACCTCCCGTCCTATTCGTAGCAGTAAAAAAAAGTCAATGGGGCAAGTTAGTAAATTTTAAAAGGAAATCCTCCGAGATTAAAAGAAGAAAGAAGGAGTTAGAAGTAAATAATAAAAATGGGATTTAAGTGTAAAAAAAAGGGAATGTAGAAAAAAGGAGAAAAAGAGAGAGAGAGAGAGAGAAAAGGAAAAAAAATTGAAAAAAACGAAAAAGGAGAAGAAAAGAAAAAAGAAAAGAAAAAAGAGAGAAAATGGAAAAGAGAAAAGAAAAGAGAGAGAAAAAGAAAAGCTTAGAAGAAGAAGGGATGAGGATACTATAGGGTTCGGAGTCCTATGTATAGAGGTTCTACCAAATTCCGTGACAAATTAGGAAATCTAAATTAAATAAAGATTTGATTTAAATTATTAGATTTTATTAGATTTACTAATTTGATTTTATTCTAATTTCAAATTATTTTTTTAAAAAAATCAAATTAAGGTCCTATTTAATTTGATTTTTTTAGATTTCGACCTCAAATTTATCTCCAAGCAAGATTTGAACATGTTCTAAATTTTATTCAAAATTAAATTTAAATTGTGGATAAAACCTCAAGTTAAAATTTGGCCATATTCCAATTTTTATTCAAAATCAAATTGTTCAACTTTGAGATTAAATTGTAGATAAAATGTCAAATTAAAATTTAGGTATATTTCAAATTTTATCCTAAATCTAAATCATCCAAATTTAAACTTTTTATCCTCAAGTCAAATTGAATTAAGGAGAAAATCTCAAATGGATGTAAAATTTAAATTTGGACATTTTCCAATTTGTATATCAAATTTATCTAAATTTAGGTTCTTATCCTCCTTCCAAATCAAATTGGGGTAAAATCTCAAATTAAGATTTTGTCATATTCCAAATTCTATACCAAATTCGAGTTAAATTTATGTACTAGATTCATAGTTTGATTAACACATCAATTGAGATCAAATTCAAGAACAGATATATTTGTATTTCGATTCCAACATTATATTTTTCAAGATTCATCAACCCATATATACACATAATTTTTTTTGTTGAATGAGAAATTTTGGACCGATCGCATATTACCACGTCATTCACTATATTAATGACGAAATTCTAAATCATCAAATTTGGAACCAATTAGGAGTTGACATGTGTCCAAATTGAAGTTGAAAATAAAGTCCGATGACGCCACGTGATTTTAGACCATTGAATCAGATTAATTTAACCCAATTTGATATTTCAAATCCAACTAATTGAGTCCAAAGGTCAAGCCCATGAATCAATCAAGCCCAAGGGTCAAGGTCATGGACCAATCAGACTCAAGTCTAACTAATCAGACCCAAAAGCCAGACCTATGGACCAACCAAACCCAAGCCCACGCCACCAGAGACCTCTATAAATAGAGGAACTCTCCTCATTTGTTGTAAAAAAACTCTACACTCCAAGTCGATCATCCAAGAATATCAAAAAGCCAAAAAGTCGATCATAGCCCAAAAGTCAATCATCTAAGAAGGTCAACATGCCCAAAAACTGATCATCCCAGTTTAAATATTAAAGTTTATTTTGAACACATCAAAAAATTATTATGTTAGAAATTGTACTTGCTATACTAAAATTGATACAAATACAAAGTTCAAATTCCACGAAACAAGTTTCTCCGAAAACCTCGTGTGAAAACGTATATTGAAAAAATAAAAATACCTATAAAATTTATTTTAAAATTAATTCTTTTCAAACTTAAGAAAACTTCAAGCAAATTGTTCGGGGCATTTTTTTCAATTTTTTATTTTTAAAATCATTTTTTGTCACAAGGAATTAATAATTTTTGTTCAAATGCTAACGGTTGAGGTATTTTTTAACTTTTATTAAGTTAAAGGTATTTTTTAAATATTTCGCAAGTTCAAAGGTATTTTTTAAACAAAACTTTAACGATTTTCATCCAAAACTAATGACAAAGATATCTTTTTGAACTCTTTTTAAAAGTTCAAGTGTATTTTTGAAACTTTTGAAACTTCATGAGCATTTTTTACACAAAGTGTTAAAGTTTTTATAACCTCTAAACATAAAACCAACAAACCTTAAACTAATTGGGAATGAAATGTGGAAATGTGTAATTGATTTGGACCCTACAAGAAAAAAATTATATAAATTTGAGGAAGAGCAAAAAAAAATGACAAGGGACATTCATTGTTGAAGCGACAAGAGGAGACCTACAAAAAAAAAATGAAAACCCACGAAAAAACCAAGAAATTTTTTTTAAAAATCCAAGAAAAAAATCACACATAATCATAAAATTGAATCCCAAAAAATCCAAGGAACCACGCAAAACCCTATAGATCTACATATCCAAAACCCATGAAAAAAATTCCAGAAAAAGTAAATCCGAATAAAGAACTCCAAAGGAAAGTAGATCTCAAAAAAAAAAAAAAAAAAAAAAANCAAAAAAAAAAAAAAAAAAAACAACAAAACTCCCAAAAGTAGACATGAACGAAAAAAAAAAAAAAGTAGACGTGAACCAAAATTTCCTTGCAAAAAGCAAAAGCCGAACAAGAAGAGACAATCAGAGGAAGAGAAGCAAAGGAGACGAAGAGGATGTTAATAATCGGATAAAGAAGAGAGACGATGGAAGAGATAAAAATGAAAGAAATGTGAAGCGATAGACGAAGAAAAGAGAAACGCCATAGGAGAGTTAGGAGAGAAATGACTGAAAATAAACATTATTAGGAATGGATTTTTTAGGAGTAAAACGATGGGTTTAACTCACTTTTTTTTTAATCGATCAATCAAACACCAAGTGGACTTAAAAAACCTACCCAACCCAAATACACTCTAAGGACATATTTGCCAGTGATCTTCAAATGGTTAAAATCACTTTTGTCAATTCCAAAATCATTGCAAAACATGATTTTAATCATTCAGAACCAATTTTAACCACATGAAAATTGCATATAAAAGTATAAAAGTGAATAATCAAATTTCAAAATCCCGTCAAAACATGTACTACATTAGATAGTTCGCAAGATCAAAACATATCAACGGTTAACATATACACCCACAATTTCTAAAATTGAAGTTTTTTGGTTCAGTGTTTTATGCAACCGATAAACGACACTATGTAAAAGAGTATTATTAAAGTTGGAACCTTCCTGTTTCTTGTTTACAGTTTTTTACCAATAACAACACTATTCTTTATGTCTCTACTCTTTCTCTTCTGCTTTTTTCTTAAAATCATGTGGAGATTTTTTAACATGGAGAATCAGTACATATCACCTAACCTTTCTAGGCTTCATTCTGCAAGGCTACAACAAATTATTGTGCAGCTAGCAGCTTCTTCCTTCCAGAACTCTTGAAATTTGGGACTTACATTTATATATTAGGAGCCAAACAAGTCAGAATCATACAACACTTGAAACTCCCAACGTGTGCCGATATGGCAGCCATCAACATGAATGCTTCCTTCTACAATTGATGTGCCAAAATAAGCTCTCTCCCAAACCAACCACCTGAGAAATTCAAAGAAACACATTCTATGAAATCGTTCACCCTGTGGCATCAATAGTAAAACAGATATATACATGCCATAATAAATCTAACAAATATTTAAGTGATCAGAACAATGATGTAAATTTCTCTATGTACCTAAGCTCTGCTCTTGGGCATCCATACCGAATTTTGTTCCCTACACTACGGCTCCTGACGATGGATAACAAACAGACATGAAATGGGAACCAAACTCTGAAGCTTTTGCAAGTCATTGTTAAGTCAAGTATTACTATGGTAATGAGGCACATCTAAGTTGTTGCTTCTATTCAACTTAAATGGATGGATGTGCCAAACATCACTGCATAGAAGTGAAGCTTGTACTGATAACCAGTTCACTCAACAAATTGAAATGGGGAACCACCTTTGAAATGCCTAACCGATGCTATAAGCCTATAACCTTCTTAAGTGATAAGTCAAGTAGCTTTCCTTTCACCACATTCATAATGCTGTAAAAAACTGTCTAGAAATAGAAATAAGAACAAGTGAACAACCACATAAGAGTAATTACAGTGTTTAAGAAAGATAACTAAAATACACTACTTCAAGGTATATAAAAATTTTAAAATATAAATACCACAGAGACGTGTCCCCTTATTCCCGAAGGAAACTATCATTCGAGGGGGGTGGGGGAGTCACTGAGTTTTACTCTAGTAAAGAATTTTACAAGGGGAGAAATATAAAAGCATCTTTCAAGCCCCCAATCAACTGAAACTACAAAAGCTTGTCCAGTTACTAACCATGTTAGTAGTAGAATGGCCATAAAAATTCCATAGAACTCCAACTACAACAGGATACAAGAATATTACCGTAACCAAAAGAGCCCTATAATCCCCTCTATTAGAGTTAAAAGACCTTCATATTTTTCTGAACGGATGAAAAGCTGTACAATAGTCCACCCAACTACAGGCTAAGGACCCATGTACTGGTGTCAACCTATTCGACTCTGTACAGTTTCAAAACCGCAAATATTTCAATATGTTGGATTTCATATATTTGATTGACTGGCCTGGACCCTGCAGTTGGGTTTGTCGATTTCAGATGGGGATTCTAGTTCATTGGCTTGATCTGTTCGGTTTTCTTAAAATATCTTGGTGTACTATTGCTCTTCAATTTATCCTGTGTTGACATGTAAATTTGGAAATTGTTGACCAAAAACCTACCCACTTACGCTCATGCTCTTAGGCAAACAATCTAAAGAGCCAAACAAGGAAAGAGAGAGGTCCTGCATTTGTGAGCAAACATGTAATAAATGAAAATGATTGGCAGCTTCACCAGAGTGGTAATCGCCAAATTTAAGGAAGAAGACAACTAAGGTTTAATCACCATAAATTTAAGGAAGAAAATAACTGGGATTTCCTCCTATGAATCATGTTGTTGGTGAACTTGGTGTATTCATAGAATTGAGAGAATGAGATCATCGGAGGAATGTTCTGAATTTCAAAGGAATTTTGCCACCCTAGGAAGATTTGTTGGCAAAAACTACAATCATTCATGAAAACTGCAAGTAAGGAAATGCTCAAAAACAACTGGAAATAATCAAGGATGCATCTCAAAGAGACTCTCTAGGATCAGGTTTAATGTTGTCAATAATCTCCATAAGAACCTACAGTCCTCAATGGAGGAGAGTAGACAACCCAAAACTTGTAGTAGTTTATGCCGCAAGGAAAGGAAGAACGGCACAGAAAAATTGGTTCCTGTGAGAACCTCCAGTCCCATGAGAAGAGGCAGCTTTTCTTTATAATTTCACCCATTCCATAGTGACCACATGCTTACAGAGCTGAACATCAAATTTCAAAAATAAACAAGCATGAAGAGTCAAGTTAACACCTTGCTCATTATGAGTGATGCAGAGCTTCAAACTTGAATGAATATGCTTCCATCCGCAAGAATAACAGATAGGAATTTTCACTAGAATGATTCCATGGAAATCAAAATATCGTACCACTGGAATCCTTAGACCTGGAAAGTGGAAACCCACATGCCAAATTAGTCGACAGAAGACATGCAGGATGGATGCACCATGAATAATCGTTGAAGAAAAAGTAATCACTTTCAATCTCGTATAAAAGGCTAATACTCTCAAAAGTTCCATACACGAATCTCATATCTAAAAAAATTATTCTTTTTTGGGAAAAGGAGGAAGAGAATGAGAAAGATTGTCACTTACATTTATAGAAGATTGATGATCACAGAAACGCATGACATGATGGGATTTTCCTGCAGGTATCATCATTTAGAGACTAGAAACCTGTATCTTATCTAGCTTCCAAAATCAACATCAGATACATCACACATGGCCTGCAAGTTCTTCTCGTCAAACATGGAATGCATTTGAAAGGTGGGTTTCTTGGGTCGTCATAACAATGAATTCTGAATAAATACCACATGTGCTTTCAATTAAAGTACAAGCTCGGCTTCCAGACAACAAAGATGATCAGATTGGATCTCCCTTTCAAGTTTTTAGACTGGTAACTGCATGGCTGCACTTTTCAGTAATTAAACCCCTCCTTTGCATTTCATTCTTCATTTCAATGGCTTCATCCAGCTTTCCAAGCTTGTAATACTCTCTCAGTAGACATATACATAAAATCTCCTCGGGAAGTATGCCCTTCTCAATCATCTCATTAAAATACTTCCTCGCTTGATGCAGCTCACCACATTGAGAAAATCCCGAAACCAAGGAAGTATAAGCATGCAAATCAAACTCGGTAGCTAATTCTGTCATTCTGCTAATCAAATCCAAAGCTTCCTGAAGATTTCCAAGCTTCAAATTTCCATCAACTAGAGCAGTGAAAGCTGTTATATCCGGGGTCATACCCCTACATTGCATTTCATCAAACAACTTTTTGGCAGATTCAATGCAATTAGTTTTACAAAGACCATCAATGAGGGCCGTATACACAGCAACATTAGGTTGTAAACCAAGATTGGACATTCTACCAAAATAATCAACTGCCAGTTCAACCAGACCTGTTTTGCACAAACCATCAATTAGTACACAGTAGGTTACAACAGTAGCCTCAACACCTGCATCCTGCATCTCCTGAAGAAGATTTATTGCATCAGAGCTTTTTCCAGCCTTAAAATAAGCATCGATAATTGTTGTGTATATAACAGGATTTGCACTAATACCCCGACTTTTCATTTCTTTAATAATAAGTTTAGTTTCTTCAAGTTTGCTTTGACTACAGAGACCCCAAATAATGGTGCCATAGAGTATTAAATCTGGTTTGATGTTATATTCTGTCATTTGCTTCAATATTTCTATTGCATCCTCCATTCTTTCCGCCTTAATATAGCCATGAACCAATGCAGTGTAAACCTGCTGGTTGGGAGATATTCCATCTTTCAGCATTGACCTAAACACTTCTTCTGCTTCCATCATTCTTCCATATTCACAAAGGCCATCCATTAGGGCTGTATAAGTGACTATATTTAAATTAACTCCTGCTTGCAACATATCGTTGGACAACTTCCATGCTTCTGTTAAATTACCTGCCTTACAATTGGCATCAATCAGAGAAGTGTAAGTGAATTCATTAGGTAAAAGACCAACCCTTCTCATATCAAAAAAAAGTTTGATGGCACCTTGCATCATTCCCTCCTTGCAAAAAGCATCAATCAATGTGCTATAGGTTACAACATTTGGTTTTAACCCATTGTTCTTCATCTCAGAGAGATAATGAAAAGCTCGAGGCATCTTCTCAAACTTGCAAAAACAATTGATTAACCCATTATAGGTAATTACATCAGGAACACAACCTACATCCTTCATTTCATTAAATAAATACACAGCTTCTTCTAATAAACCAACCTTGCCATAGCCATCAATCAAAGAATTATATGTGACAACATCTGGAGAAAAGCCCATGTGCCTCATTTGAACAAACAAACGTCTAGCGTTTTCCAAATCCCCTTCTTTGCACAAGTAGTCTATCATTACATTGTAGGTAAAAACTGAAGGTGCAATCCCAGCCCCAATCATGTCCTTGAAAAACTTCCTCACCAACTGTCCATTGCCTGACTTTGATAATCTATGCAAAAGAAAATTGCAAGAACGTGCTTTGGGAAAAGTCCTAAAGTTCCTCATCCTAGAGAAACATTCATTAGCTTCCTCAAGCATACCCAAATCTACCAAAACACTAAATAAAACGTCAAAGACTCCTGGCCCTGACATACAAATATTCCTAGTCGACCATAAAACATCAAATATATTACAAACTGGAAAACCTACGTCGATGCGGCTCTTCACAATCATTTCTTTAACAATATCGTGGGCATTTGTATACATTCTCGCACGAAACAGCATGTGAACTACAATGCAGTAAGACTCGGTAGTATGGTGGAAACCAATATGGCTTCCAGCCCATTTGAAGAACTTAAGAGCTAATTTCGGATCTTCTTTCAGTTCAACTAAAACCTTAGAGACCCAGATGGGCGCTAGTGCTGAATCAAATAAAATAACAATCTTAGGATCGTTCCAGAGGTCTTGTCGTATGATTATACGAAGGGAACCAATGTCCAAAAATTCAAATGAATTTTTTGCATTCGAGCAACTAACAAAAGGGAGCCGAAATATACAAAGAAAGCTAGTGAACCAGAAAAAAGGACGAGAAATGCAACAAGCATTTATTGATGTTAAGGATGATAAGGAATTAAATACATTGAAAGAAAGGCAATCCGGATGCGAAGAATTAGAAGATAAAGAGATTACTCGGTAAGAAGCTCTGCGACTAATGTGGAAAAGAGTGCGAAAGAAGAGTACCATCGCTTGAGGAGTGAAGAAAAGGCAAGAAGCTCAACGGAAAGCTTCATCTTCTTTAAAGCAATTGATGCTCATGTTAAACTACTCCACAAGTCGTAAGGTTTTTAGGGTTTATGGCCATAGGTTACCAAACGTGTCACTACGATTCGAATCGAACCGGTTGAGGGTTGGGACTGCCGCAATCGATCGCAGCGAAATTCAAAAAGGCGGAAGAGAATCTGGAAATGATCAGACCGAGTCTCGTTGATTGAACCTGAATCAATGAACAAAGAAATGAGAATGGCCGAAACCCAATTAGGGAATTGAAGTTGCCCTACCTAAGCCTAACCCAGATTTGCTTGGGCCATTGGCGTCCTGGTTGCAGGCTCTGAAAGTCCGGAACTTGGGCCTGCTCGGCTTCCCGCTCAAACTTCTTTTAAACCTATTTTTGTAAAGGTAATTAATTTGCAAATTTAACAATTATGCCTAAACTATTAACAAATATATATATCACAATATAAAAGAATTCGTAGATACAACCAAATTTAGATTCAGCTCTCAAAATCATTAGTGATAACTATGTTGCATGTATAAATCTATCAATAATAAGAGTCTATTCGTGATAAAGTCTGTCATTGATAAATTTAGCTATATTTGTAATTTTTAAAAAATTATCGCTATACATTTAATTATTATTCTCAAAATTGCTCCCTAGTCCTAGTGCAATTAAATCTTTGTAGAATAACTATAATATTGGTTAAAATATCATTTTGGTTCATATACTCTGAGGTTTAATTAATTTTAGTCTCTATATTTTCAATTGTTCAATTTTATTTTTATACTTTCGATAAATCTTAATATTAGCTCAAAATATGAGTGTTCATAAGTTGGGTTGAGTTGGTTAAAATACTTTTTAGACGCAATCTAATTGTTCAAATTGTAAATTCATTCCACTCAAATAACTCTTACTAAATGAACCCAATTCCACGAAATATATGGGTTGGGTTGGTTCGTATTACTTTAGTTATTTATTTAAATTTTGTTTTAAAAATAAGTAAAATTTTAATATGTAAAAACTTTATTTTATTACTTTATATATTGAATCAAGATTAGAAACTCAATTTCAATCTATATTATGATTTTTTTTTCTTTCCAAAGTTAAAATTTATGTTTAGGATTTGTTAGAGAATAAATTATCCAAAAAATTATGAAATTGAATAAAATTTATAATAAATAGTGCATATATAATTGTATCATAAGTACATTTTTTAGAATTGATAATAAGTTCGGATTGGTCCAAATTGTTTTTGTGGATCCATGAACCAACCCAATCTATAAAATTTTCATTTATTTCAACCAAATCCAACCCAAAATCGTACGAATTTGGTTGGATTAATCAGGTTTTTTGGATAATTAGATTTTTTTTTAACACCGCTAGCCTCAAAGCTAGTTTGTTGTTGGTTTTTAAAAATACTTTTTATTATCTATTAGTATTTTTACAACAAACTTTGAAAATATATTCACAATTTTTTTTTGCATGAAACTTATTATTATTATTTAATAAATTTGGATTAAAATTAACTTTATGGACTAAATTTAAGATTTATTGAAAGTATGGAGACTAAAATTGAACAACTAAAAATATAGAGACTAAAGTTAAACATACTTCAAAGTATAAAGATCAAAATGATACTTTATCTTATAATATTCAATCAGGAAACATGCTCTACATAGGGTTAGAATTTTCAAAGCACGGTATATGCACTTTAACCTAATTGTTTTGGTCAAAGTGAATTTAGCTTGACAATAATTGGGATACTTTCATGATCCTTATCTTTGATGCCGCAGTTGTTGTACTAAAATAACATAATTCTATTTTTGTGTTGGTTTATCATTTTTTACTCTAAATTTATTTCTGTATTTGTGATTCCAAAAAAAGGGGGAAAAAAATACCATTGAATTTCACTTTTGTTAATTCAAATACTTGAAATCTTTATCAAATTCTAAAAAGAATAACAAAAACAAAATTTGGAAAATCACTTTTTTTTTTTTTATTATTAGTTTAGTTTTCAAGCATTCTCTTAATAAGAGCCAAATTAATCAAGCTACCATTTTCAGGTCTGCATAACTAATTAATTAATTTCTCTAGAAAACCTCCGATCAAAATTCCTTTTTAATCTCATTAAATTTTTAGACTGCATTACATATAAAAAAGAATACCCATAAACTTCACTTTTCTAAAAATAATTATTTTAAATAGTAAAACTGTTGAAAATATTTTCGTAATGAAACTGATATATGTTTATCAATATCTATCATTGTTAGACCGTGACATTTTATTATATTTATAAATAAATTGACTTATTTTTCTATATTTGAAAAAAACTCTTCTATTAAAGAAAATATTGCAATATTACTTTACTCTTAACCATTCATAAATGTTTCAAACTTATCTTTAGAGAAGAAAAATAATAATAATGTCGGTCCAAAAATCGACGTGTTTTAATGTCATTCTTTCAAACTTAATCTAACAAGCATTTCAATTACCTTCACATTATTCACATCGATTTTTTATCCAATATTTTAAAGAAATCCTATTATAAGATAGTCTTAAAACGTTTATGAAAGATTAAGAGTAATATTGTAACTTGTAAAACAACTGTAAATATTATTTTTTTTTCTAAAGAAACAAAGTGATGGGATATTTATTATAATTTGTGTAAATTTGAAAATACAAATGCTAGCTAGCTTTGCTTTTCCTCTTAAATTTGACAAGTAATAAGCTTTCTGAGGCTAACTTTCAACTTTCATGCATGGAATCAAGAAACTCTCGATAAAAATAATGCTTGATTTGAAAGAATGCAGGATAGAAAATCACATTATCTTGATTATTGGATCTATTTTTTTTACGATATTTTAACTTTCATAATTAACGGCAATACTATATTTTTTCCATCTATTTTTATATAGAATAAGATAAGATTGTTTAGTGTTTTATTTATTGGTGGAGAGAATTTTTTTTAAAGCATTTTAATACTGACCAATAAAAATCACTTATTAGCATCACTTCGATGTTTGATTTTACCTTAGTCAAGAATTTAGACAAATAAAATTGTTCACACGAGATTTCAAGAGAAATTAATTTCGTGGAACTTGAACTTTGTATTTGTATTAATTTTGTGGAAAGTGAGTACAATCTCTAATATACAGTATTTTGATGCTTTCAAAATAAACTATAAACTTTAAGCTAGTTGATCTTTTTAAACGATCGGCTTTTGGACTTGTTGATCTTCTTGGGTGATCGGTCTTTGGGCTTATTGATCTTTTTAGGTGATCGACCTTTAGACTTGTTGATCTTCTTAGGTGATCGGCCTTTGGGCTTGTCGATCTGGGCCTGATGATCTTCTTGGATGATCGACCCTTAGGCTTGTTGATCTTCTTGGAGGATCGGTCTTTGGACTTGTTGATTTTCTTGGAAGATCGACCTTTAGGCTTGTTGATCCTCTTGGAGGATTAGTGTTCGCACGAGGCTTCCAGAGAAACGTGTTTCGTGGAGTTGAACTTAAGTTGATGTTGATGTTGAAGTTGATTTGATGCGATGTAGTTCAATCTCTAGTACTTGATCCTCTGATTCTCTCTCAGTTGAATGCGTACACTTGATTTGAGGAAGCGAAGCGCGTGATGATCGTGGAGTTGAAGTCTTGGAAGAATACTTGTATCTCCAAAGGACTTCAGTCTTTAAGGGTCTTCCGTCTTCTAGGAGTGTAACTTCAGGAGTCTTGAGAGTCTTTTGCTTGTTGTTAAATTCTCTCTAGACTCTCTGAATATAGAATTGCTTGTATCTTCAAATGACTTCAGTCTTCAGAATATTTGTATCTTCAAAGGGCTTCAGTCTTCAAAATACTTGCATCTTCAAAGGGCTTCAGTCTTCAAAATACTTGCATCTTCAAAGGACTTCGGTCTTCAGAATGCTTGTATCTTCGAAGGACTCCAGTCTTTAGAATGCTTCCATCTTCGAAGGACTTCAGTCTTCAGGCGTAGTTAGCTTCAGGAATCAAGAAGTCTTCTGATTGTAGAGAATTCCCTATAAGCTCTTTGGAGTATAAAATTGCCGACCTCTCCAAATGAGGAGAGTTTCTCTATTTATAGAGTTCACATGTGGGTTTGGGCTTGGTTGATCCATGGGCCTGACCTTTGAGCCCAATTAGTTGAACTTGGGCTTGGTTGGTCCATGTGTCTGGCCTTTGGGCCTAATTAATCGAATTTAGGTCTGATTTGACATTTGGGTCAAATTCAGCCTATTTTTGGGCTTAGTTGGACTTTGACCCAAATAATAATATCAAATTGGGCCAAATTAATCTTATCTGATTCAACGGTCATGATAAAACCTGTCTCTTATACACATCTAGATGTGTATAAGAGTTAGGTCTGATTTGACATTTGGGTCAAATTCAGCCTATTTTTGGGCTTAGTTGGACTTTGACCCAAATAATAATATCAAATTGGGCCAAATTAATCTTATCTGATTCAACGGTCATGATAAAACCATGTGGCATCATCGAAATTTGTTTCGGACATATGTCAACTCCTAATTGAGCCCAAATTTAATGATTTGGAATTTTGTCATTATTTTGTCATTAATTTAGAAGTGGCAACTTGTGATTGGTAAAAAATTTCTCATTCAACAAATGCCCGTTTCAAGATTAATGCACATATATAGGTGGATGAATCTGAAAAATATAAAGTTGGAATCAAAATCTAAATATATTTCTTCTTGAATTTGACTTCAATTGATGTGTCAATCAAACTATAAATTCACCTAATAGACTCAAATTAGGTAAGGTTGGGTTATCAAATTATTAATATTTTTTCATACAAATTTAAAATACTTAAGTTTATTTACTTCATATATCTCATAACAAAAATCTCATAAAATTCAAATGTTGAATACAAAATATTTTTTCATACAAGCACTATGCCAGTTGAGCTACGCTCATGTTGGCCTCTACATTTTTTTAGGTAAAAAAATGGATAGAACGATGAATGATAAAACGAATCTGTGATTTGGGACCTGATGTCGCTTCTGCATATGTTTTTCTCAAATTTCAATATTTGAGTTAGGAGTCAGATATTTTAAATTTTTTTTATTATTTTATCTAGCTATTTATTTAATTTATTTTAAATTGGAGTTAGGGGTACCCAAACAGTGATTTTATGTTATTATTCTTTTAGAGTTTTATTACATCAAAAGGATATTGTTTCTTTCTTAAATTCACAAAAGACCTATTTTTAAGTTATGCATGCATGTAGTGATGCCCTCCCAGTAAGTATTAGAGAGTCAGATCGTTATAGCTGGTATCAGAGACTAAGTTTTTAGGTTCTGTATAGAATATCCCTGTGGCTCTGTTGGATTTTGTATTCTAAAACCCGTAGTTTGTAATATCATATTCTTATTCAATAAAACTGTTATTGAAAATCTTTAGTAAATTTAAATTCTATATTCATGAATCCAATAAACTAAGGATCTGAGGCAATTAAGTTTAAGTTTGAACTTTATGTAGTGACATAAATGTGGATCAAGTTCAAATATATATAGCCAAAATGGTCTATAGTATATGAATAAGGTTGGGCGCTATTCTGGGGACACTATGGATGTGACCCATTTTGTAGTTAATACAAACGATGTGATCCTAAACCGTTCATGTGGAGACATGAAAATGGGAGCATCCTATGTAAAGAGTTTACATAAGATTGAACCATGAAAAAGTCACTTTTTACATTCTAAACACCGTTTAATGTATAAAACTGACTATTTTGTTAATTGATGACCTAGGTAACTTAATCTTAATCCTGAGCTAACTATGAACTCCTGTTCACTCGGAATTATCCTTAGATCTGCATATGTGAGGGCAGCTCATTATCGCTGGCCCAATAAGCCTCCCATTTCAGGGGTAAGATCAGGTGGATAGCTGGGAACATAGAGTGTAAGACGGAATTCACTCCTACCCGTTATAGGGATAATAGATAGGTTGTTCCAAGACGGAATTCACTCCTACCCGTTATAGGGATAGTAGATAGGTTGTTCCCTTTAGTACTGAATCTAGGTCTTAAACAAGCGGTCTCACCCTCTCCTTGGCCCGAGAGGGGTTTGGTTTATAGGTTGGACCTTAAACCAATTGTTCATTAGAGGATCAATGGAACTTAAGGAATAAAATATAGTCTCGGGGGTAAAACGGTTTTTATGACCCAACCGAGATTACGAACAACCTGTGAAGGATTAGCTTACTAATCATGGTTATATCATATGGACACAAATATATCTATAGTGAGGGGAGTGCAACTACGGGACTATAGTGGAACGACCCGTAAGTTAACGAATGTTGATTAGCATCATCTAAAGAGTTTAACCAGCTAATCTCGGATCGTTGGAGCCCATGATCTATAGGTCCATTAGGTTCTCCTACTAGGTCATATGGAATAAACTTAGAATAATATGATAGAATAATTCGAATTGTTCGAATTAGGTGAAGAAAGAGAAACCGACAAATATATATGATATAGTAGTCGATTTTTCAATTTAGAGATACAACTTTAATATTTAAATATGATTTAAATATCAAGAATATGAATACGTTCATATTCAGAAGCTCGAAAATAATGGAAATGATCAAAGATGTAAAAAGTCAAAGAGTTGACTTTTGACTTTGAAAGTCAAACTTTGACCGACCTTATATTCAAATGTGATTTGAATTTTGAGAAAATGAATGTGGATTCATGCTCGGGAGGTCAAAATTAGTCAACACGGGAAAAATCATAAAAAGTTAAAATGTTGACTTTTTGGTCAATGTTTGACTTTGACAAAATGACTATTTTGCCCTTTGACTAAAGTTAGTGGGAAAATCCGAACTTTTGTTAGATAATTCCACTAACAAGATAGTGGGCTAGGTGTTGGCTTATAGTGGAGACATCAAGCCCACTTAGATAGTGGATTCTAAGGTGTTGGGTTTTTATGAATTTGTTTCATGCAATTTTGCATGGCTTTTTTTTCTATAAATTTGGGCTTTTAATTTAGAGAAAGAACTTTTGGACATTTTGCTAAAATTGGTTTCTAAATTTGGATAGGAAAAAATCACTATTTTTTGAGAAAAATTCAAAACCCAAACCCAACCCAAAAATCCATCTTTTATTTCCATCTCTTTCTCTCTCTCGGGTTCTTCATCCATCGGGTCCCACAACCCGGTTCTGAGTCCAGAAGATAGAAGGTCAGCTCTAGTGGTTGTCCGGTTCATGTTCGAGCGGAGATCGAAGAGTTTAGGGAGCTTTAAAGGTAATATTTCAAAAAAAAATCCTAATTAATTAATTTAGAGTTGTATGTTTAATTTGTGCAATTAGAGTAAAATTGATCCTCATTTCCGCTGCGCATGCCTATTTTTCCAACAGGCTCATCAATGGATTCTTCTTCATCGCTAGGTACGTTCGAGCAATAAAAGTACTATGAAAATTTTTACATGAAAGTATTTGTTCAGTCTAATGTCACAAGTTATGTTCTACTACTTGTTTGGTGACTTTATAGAAGTTAGTATGAGTTAGTTATTCAGTTATGACTTATCGAGAAATTGATAGATGTTAAAAGCCATTTGACTCTATTTTATCTTATGAAAGGATTGCTGGGAAAGAATGGATATTTCAACTTAAAGATCTTGAAGCCTGACAAAATTATGTAACATTATGAAATGACAACGAAAATTATTAAAGGATGTATTTGTTTAAGCCATAGAATAAAGTAGCCAAGTTGAGAAGTTACTTAAGTAATAATTTTACATTTCAAATGAGATTAGTGAAACTACAATAAACTCTATCACAACAAGTCATGTACATAGATACAAGACTAAAATTTTTCATAGATAAGAAAAAGAAGCAGAGATTAGTTTTATTAAAGATTACTAGATATTAAAGTTAACTGTTTTCAAGAGAAATTTTGAAAGGATTAATAAGTCATAATTGCTTTCGTAGTACTAAAGATTGTTGGATTGGGTAAGATGTTGTATTTTGTTTCTTCATGTAACAAGCCTAAAAGAGAGAAAAAAAATTAGTAAGTGTATAGGTGATAATATGAAGAACTCCATATAGGACCTCGATAAAATGATTTTGGCAAGGAAGCCAAGATGGTTGAAAATAACATTGACTTAAAATGGAAAAAGAAAAAAAAAAGTCGTTGGATTAAATTGTTCTCTTTAAGGTACTTGGGTGTTGCATCTTTCTTTCTTGCAATGGAAAAACTCAAGTTTAATTAATTGACCCAAGAGGAAGGATAAATATTTGGAGTTAAAAGCAATAACAACTTATGAAGAATACCTTGCTAAAGGTTGAATTTAAGAATTTGATTGTAGAGTATGAAATGGTACAAATAATCACATATTTTTGTACATATATGTTTTGCTAGGAACATGGAAAAGGCCACATTAGATTTATTGTTCTTACCACAGATAAAGATGAGGAAAATAAAAATATTTGGGAAATGTTTTATTGTTTTGGAAAGATAAAGGAAATTAATGTGCTCAAGACTCCCATGTATTTGAGTGTGGTTTGGATATTAAGGCATTATATGAGTGGTTACAAGGTGTAGACTTTGGTGTAAAGAAAGAGTCTCTAATTACCATTTGGAATTTTGGACCTTACAATGTATAGTTGGAGGAAATTGCGTAAAGTATTGGTCGTGAGACTGAATTTCAACATGAAAGTCTTTTCCAAAATAAAAGATTGAAAAGATATAAGTTAAGGTGGAGTTGTTAGTAGCAACTGTTGTTTTGAAACTATTGACATGGAATGTTAAGACTTTTTTAGTCAAAAGGTACATAATTTCAAGTGTTAGCAAGAATTAGGAGATTTTGATTTTGGCAACAATTCATATAGAAACTAGTGAAACCATTAATTTAATTGAAAGAGGAAATAATCTAGTTTGAAGAAGACAGAAAGTTATATATGTGCTAAAGTAAGAGACTTATATTTTCTAAGATCATCACTAGCACAAAAGGTAGATTTGAGAGTAGAACATGAGTTGATAGCAAGAAATTATTTAGATGGGATGAAGTAGCCCAAGTCATGAAAATATGAACTATTCAACAATATATGCTCTAATGTTTCGTCTTGGGGCACACTAAATTTGTTTGTTAAGAAGAGAGATGAAATCCATGTGTTTATGTATCAATTATTAAAAATTAAATATACTTGCATAGTCAGGTCACAGGGGAATGTTGGGAACGTTAAGGTCGAATCTGGATTTTGAATCCTAGACTTGAAGTGCTATAGACAATATTTTTTTTCTTGCATGGATAATGAGTTACCAACTATGTGAAAAAGAATACTATCGAGATATAATTATGAATCGGGAAGGTTCCTTTCTCAAAAACTATCTTTAGGGATTAGATACAGTTATTTTGAGATTATATTGATGTGTTATATCGATGAATGCTCTATAGTATCTAAGGATTTCAGGAGCCTCATTTTAAAAGAGATTTCTATACTCGTTCATAGCATAATTTGAATGGTCATATGCAATTGTTCTATGATTAAAGAGTATCATGAGGATTTGCCCAAGTTTATAGTCGTTAATGGTATAAATTATTATGTTGAGTTTCTAATGTGTATGAGGCATAATTGGACATTTGTTTCTCAGACACGTAGCTGAAGGATCTCTTACCGAAGAGTTCCATGAGCGCGTTCGGATCACTCCGATCTCACAGTGACCGAAATACAACAATATACATTCAAACATACAGTTATGCAAACAAATCTTAATTAACAGCATGCTATGAACAAGATATAACAAGGAAGAAAGTGCCATATCAGTTGAAGACAATCTTCAATCTTCGGAACTCAATGCAGAGGAACCCTCCACACGATCAACCAACACCCAGCAGCAGCTTCGACTACAGCAGCACGGACAACCGCATGAACACGAACGCCGAGGGGATGACACCATCAGAAAAGAGCCTTAGGCATTCTCGGAGTGAGAACCCAAAGCGTGGTCTTTGGTGAATTTGGTAAAGGAAAGAGGACAAATGGATTGTGTAGGCGATAAGCAAGTGGGAGGGAAAAAGCGCTATCGCATAGTAAAATGCTTATCGTTTAGGAGAAGCTATATGATAACGGGCAGAAATGCATGTTATCATACTGTTAAGTTCTTAAAAAATGTTAGATTGCGTTGATGAATTATATTAATTTGCATCCATTGAGCATCGATTTCATAATATTACGGTCGCATGCGTTCAACGCAGTAGAACAGTTGATTTTTGTATTTTTGTGCAGAATATGCGTTGACGCAATGCAAGAATTGCGATCATAGGAAATCACTGGTCGAGTGCAACTTCACCGCAAGGCTTTGCGATGATTGTGTTTGCAAACATTTGTCCAAGAAGGATCACCGCAACTTGGTCAGCCCAACATGGTGAGCGCATCTGGGTGAAAGGCTAATCAATCACGATGGGACAGAAAAGCTGATGACAGTCGAATCTGAATTAAGTTGACAGCCGATACCGATCACAAAGTACATTCAGTTTTTTGGTGACAATTATTCGGCGCATCAGTCAGAATTAAAGCCGTCCCATCTGTACAACCATGAGAGAGAAGCCATCTTTCACCATGGATGCTCTATAAATACCAAGGGCATTCTTCAGAGAAGGGGTTGACAAATTAACGAGTTCAGATATTCTTTGTTCCATAAGTTCGCAGTTTTCTTTCATTTTAAGGCGAAGCAAAAGAAGAGTGGTGACACTGGAGATCGCTCAGGTCAACTCGAGAGAGAACCTTGGGGCGAAGAAGCAGAGAGTGGGCCGATTCTCATGAGAATGAGATTATCTTTTGAGCACGAGTAGAAATTAGTGTAAAAGCCTGGGCAGGAAGAGATTGCTTCCAGGCCCTTTATTCTATACTTGCATTGTTATTTTGTACTTCATCTTCATATTTATACAATGAAAGTTCTATTTCTACATCTGTTCACTCTCTTAGCATGCATGAGTAGCTAAACTAGTCGAATGGGTTAAGGAAAACTAAGCTAACATGACCTAGGAAGTTCATTGCTTGCGATTGTCTTGATTTATGTTGTGCCAAATATCCTTTAGAGCTACTCGAGAGAAAGTCTAAAGAAAGAACCTAATGACTCGAGAGAGCAAAATTAGAACTGCATAAACAAGAGATAGGGACTTAGACATAAGCTCTATTTGTCAACTTGCATCACATGCATCCTAAAGATAGGAATGATATTATGTGGTCGCCTTATTTGTGTGTGTCATTTTGTTATCGCATAAATAAGAATAGAGGCTTATGTGTAGGCCCTATAGACTTAGCGCATATATCACATGTGTTCTAACCTTAGAAATCGTGGCATTCGTACCGAGAGGTGGTTTACTATTGTATGCATGTTGCATGATCGCATAGCATGAACGCATCCTAGGAAGTGTTAACCGAAACTTTTCTCAACCCGTTCATCGCATTCTCATCGCATCTTCCGTTTACCAACTCTTTTCAAACTTCGCCGCTTTTATTTATTTTTCATCAACGCAAACAACAAACCCAACAATTTATTTATTTATCCGGTTACCGCAAAGTTCTTCACAAAAATTTCCAACACAATCTGTTTTCACAAGTCCTTGTGTTCGACCTTGGACTTACCAGAAAACTCAGAGAAATTTACACTTGGATTTCGCTGGGGAAACTTGAGTGCACAATGCAATTTCATCAACGCATATCATCCACATTTCTACTTCATAAAACCAAGCATCAAGTTTTTGATGCCGTTGCTGGGGACTTTGGCAAAATAGAGTGCTAACGGTAATTTTTCTGATTTCTTTGCAGACTCTCAATATCTGACGAATTACGACCCGGAGATTGAGAGGACTTTTAAACAAAGATTGAGAGACCGCCAACAGCAACTACATTCAGATAAAGAAGAGATGGCGGAACAGCTTAGAAATGGAGCACCAAATGATAACAATGTCATGGCGAATCCAATTCTGTTGGCAAACAATCGCAATAGGCCCATCAGGGATTATGCATTTCATTTCCAAACCTATATGATTTCTCTCCAAGAATCATGAGGCCCTGCCTCGACAGAAGTCGATTCAAAATGAAGCCGGTGATGCTTGCAGATGATCCAAAACTTTAGGTCAATTCGGAGGAAGTTGTGGCGAGGACCCGTATGCCCACCTCTGAAAGTTTATTGAAATCTGTAGTACCTTTGTGTCTTGAACATCTCTGCGAA
>NC_052360.1:30842933-30875182 GCF_009727055.1 Benincasa hispida
CATTGCGGCTGAACCTGAGATTGCGGTGACGCAAGAAGAAGAAAGAGAAAACGAAGCAGTAGAACCGGAGGTTGCATCGACCTCAAAGCCAACTAAAACGGGGACCATGAAAGTTCAGTTACCCCCTTTCTTGCAGAGACTAAGGAAGAAAAAGATCGAAGAGGTATAGTACCAACGCTTCTTATCTATGTTAAAGCAATTACATGTTAATATTCCTTTCAGTGAAACGATTGAGGAAATGCCTGCCTACGCCAAGTTTCTGAAGGATATGGTAACTAAGAAGAGGGGAGTTGGAAAATTTGCCACGGTGGCGTTAACACAAAGTTCCCAATCAATAATTCCAACGAAGATGAGCGATCCTGGGAGCTTTACTATTCCTTGCTCTATAAGTGGACTGTACATCGGGTAAGCCCTGTGTGACCTGGGAGCCAGCATAAATTTGATGCCTCTGTCAATCTTTAGACAATTGAATGTGGGGCAACTTGTGCCCACAACAGTGACTCTCCAACTGGCCGACAGATCTCTGGTGCATCCAGAGGGAAACGTGAAGGATGTGCTGATAACCATTGACAAATTTATACTGTCAGTTGACTTCATCATTTTAGACTACGAGGTCGACAAAGATGTGCCCATCATTTGGGACAACCTTTTCTATCAACGAGTCGTGCTCAAATTGATGTGCATAAAGGGGAAATCACTTTGAAGAAGACCTACATGATTTAGATGATGACCAAAATTCGATTGAAGAAGAAAAGTTTGATGAAGAGAATGAAGAAGAGGATGCCAGCGCATCCGTTGCTGCCTGTAATGTGATCATAACAAAAACAAACAAGGAAGAAGAGATGATCGTAAAGCAAGAAGTAGAGCCAACAGAAATAGATCAAAGAAAAACAATGCAACCTTCCCTAGTGGAGCCACCAACACTTGAATTGAAGACCCTACCAACCCATTTAAAGTACGCATTTTTGGGGCAGAATGAGAAGTTGCCAATGATCATTTCCTTTGCACTCAACGAAGATCAGAAGAATGCGTTGATGAGCATTCTCAAGAAACATGTGCGAACAATTGGCTGGACGTTCGCCGACATTAGAGGAATTAGCCCTGCGTACTGCATACACCACATTCGTCTTAAAGATGACCATAAAGCAACAATTGAACATCAACGCAAACTCAACCCTGCGATGAAGGAGGTCGTCAAGAAGGAGATTATCAAATGGCTAGATGCGGGCATTATCTATCCCATAACAGATAACACGTGGGTTAGCCCCGTGTAGTGTGTGCCGAAGAAGGGCAGAATGATGGTAGTCCCAAATGAAAGAAATGAATTAATACCGCAAAGAACCATCACTGGATGGTGCATATGCATGGACCACCGCAAGTTGAATGCGACCACAAAGAAAGATTATTTCCCTCTGCCATTCATTGACCAAATGCTAGACCGTCTAGCTAGAAATGATTTTTACTGCTTCCTGGATGGATATGCCGGATATAATCAAATTATAATAGCTCCAGAAGATCAAGACAAGACCACATTCACTTGCCCATATGGGACATTTGCTTTTCGCCGTATGTCGTTTGGCCTCTGCAATGCGCCAAGCACGTTCCAAATATGCATGTTGGTCATCTTTTCAAATTATCTCAAGGACTTTGTGGAAATATTTATGGATGACTTCTCTGTCTATGGGAACACTTATGAAGTCTGTTTAGCAAATTTGGAGAAGATACTGAAAAGATGCGAAGAGACGAATCTAGTGCTCAACTGGGAAAAATGTCATTTCATGGTGAAGAAGGGCATAGTGTTGGGACATAAGGTCTCCCGGGATGGGTTGGAGGTAGACAAAGCAAAAATCGAAGCAATTGAAAAACTTCCACCCCCCAACTAGCGTGAAGGCTGTACGAAGCTTCTTGGGGCACGTTGGTTTCTACAAAAGATTTGTCAAATACTTTTCTAAAATAGCACGACCACAGAGTGCATTGTTAGAGGCTAATAGAAAATTTAAGTTCGACAACAACTGCCTCAACACATTTCGAGTTTTGAAGAATGCGCTGATTACCGCACCTGTATTGATTGCGTCGGATTGGACATTTCCTTTTGAAATCATGTGCGACGCAAGTGGGTATGCGATGGGAGCAGCTTTAGCACAAAAGAGAAAAACAATCTTGCATCCCATCGCATATGCGAGTAAAACGTTAAATCCTACTCAAACAAATTATACCACTACAGACAAAGGTACTCATCCACACTGATCATCTGACGATCAAATATTTAATGACAAAGAAGGACGCAAAGTCGAGGCTGATCAGATGGGCTCTCCTCTTTCAAGAATTCGATGTAGAAATAATTGACCGGAAGGGGACAGAGAATTAAGTTGCGGATCACTTGTCTCAACTGGAAAATCCTGAGGTTGACCGCAATGAGTCTGAGCTGAGCGTCGTATTCCCAGATGAGCAGCTGTTCCATATAGAAGAATTGCCATGGTATGTGGACATAGTTAATTATTTGGTCTGTGAGCAATTTATTGAAGATTACACTTATCACCAACAGAAGAAGCTCAAGCATGAATGCAGACATTATTATTGGGATGAGCCGAATCTATATAAAAGAGGTGCAGACTAGATTTTTCGATTATGCGTACCAAATGTTGCTCAACAATGCATATTATCACAATGCCATGACTCACCATATGGTGGGCACTTTGGAGGGCAGCGCACCGCAGCCAAAGTTTTGCAGAGTGGATTCTTTTGGCCTACATTATTCAAGGATGCGGCTGACTACGCAATGAAATTTGATCGGTCTGTCTCTTATACACATCTAGATGTGTATAAGAGACAGGTGGTAGTCTCCCAGTTCCTGAAGAAATATATTTTCACTCGTTTTGGCACTCCCCGTGCCATCATAAGTGATGAAGGATCCCACTTTGTCAACCATAATATCAAGGAGCTGTTGCGCAAATACAACATTCACCACAAAGTGCCCACCATATACCATCCGCAAACGAATGGTCAGGCTGAAGTGTTCAATCGAGAAATTAAGCTGATACTTGAGAAGGTAGTAAGGCCTTCACGGAAAGATTGGGCAACAAAACTTGATGATGTGTTGTGGGCATACCGGACTGCATTTAAAACACGAATAGGTATGTCCCCATATGCGTTGATATTTGGTAAGGCGTGTCATTTAAAACACCAATAGCTAGAATATAAGGCACTGTGGGCGGTAAAGAAGCTGAACTTTGATTCGAAGAACGCAAGAGAAGCGCGAAAAACGCAACTGGTCGAGCTAGAAGAATGAAGGATTAATGCATATGAAAATACGAAAATTTATAAAGAGCACACCAAGCGTTGGCATGATAAACGCATATGCAGTAAGAACCTTCAAGTCGGGCAACACTCACGTCTGCGGCTCTTCCCAAGAAAATTAAAGTCACATTGGTCCGGATCGTTCATAATTAGACAAGTATTTCCGCATGGCGCGGTTGAATTATCAAACGATGACGAAACCAACATATTCAAAGTTAATGGGCAGTGAGTAAAAGCATATCATGGAGAAGGTTGGCATCACCAAGTCGACTTCGTGGAACTAAAGAACTTTGAATAAAGAAGGAAGAAGGTGGTCCTTGCGTTATCAAACGATCGCAATCCATCAGGGACGCAAGTTTTGGGAAGCGTCAATTTTTCAATTCTTCTCTACTATTTCGAATTTTCACCATATCTTTTTCTTTATCTATCCTTATTCTACTATAACTATTTCTAAAAAAAATGGAGATTGCGATAATGAGTTTCATTTTGTTTAAAATAATTTGACCCTCTCTTTGTTTTTCTTGCAACGATCGAGGCGCTGGATTGCGGAGATGTTACGTGTTGAAGCCTCTTATCTTACTCCATCAATGCAATCTAAAAAAGAGAGATCGCCGCAAAGATGGATGCGTCAATACACAATGCAGGCGACAACGCAAATTTGGGGGTGTATTCTTCCTTATCTTTATTTCAAATTTTGAGCTATCACATTGCATTTTAGTTTTCACAGTTTTATCATCGCGTCCACTTTGATTACCGCAATCATTTGACATAGATAAATTTAGTAGGTTACCGATGTGTCTTTCGCCAGTATGATTTCAATGAGAAAAATATGAATTCTAGTCTTTCATTATACTAGAGTATCTAACTTAAGATAGTCACTCATAAAATATTTCTAGAAGTAGGGTTTGCTAGTCTTCAAACCTCTTAAACGCATTCTAAGAACATCGATGACTCATTCAATTTTGGTATGAGGAATTGCCACATTAAATTGGGGGTGAGTTATTTATTCGACCTTGCTATTTCACAAAAAAAAAAAAAAAAAAATGGATACAATCCATTGTCAACGCATGTTGATAAGAGTTAAGTTGTGAAAGGCACTTACCCGTAGTTGGATGTCTGCATGACACACGTGGGGGCAAGCCAAAACGAAAGTAAGTCACCAGGATCAACGCATAAATAAATGACTGTAACTCCACTGCAAAATAGGTATGAATTTAGTCTGAGAAAGAGTGCATTGCTCGTAGTTGAATGTCTGCATGACACCCGTGTGAGAAAGCCAAAAAGAAGGCAAAACACTTGGATCAGCACAAGGTTAGAAAAAAAATATCAATGAAGAAAATTTTTATGCAAGGATAAAATCATTTGACACCCCGGTAGAAAATTTTCCTTTTGAAATAAATCATGTGATGTTCCGGAATTTAGTAAAGTCCTTTTGAAAGGTAAACTTGCAGACCCTAGGTCTTAGAAATATTTTAAGAAGAGACTTGAATAAGACTTAAGGAAATCCTGGTATATAGGATTTGAACGAAGCATCCTTGAGAAATCTAGGAAAAGAACTTTGTGGTTGACTTATTAAAGGAATTTTTAACTTATGCTTGAGGACAAACATTGTTTAAATTTAGGGGTGTGATAAAGGGCAGAAATGCTCGTTATCATAATGCTAAGTTCTTAAACAATGTTGGATTGCGTTGGTAAATTATGCTAATTTGAGTCCATTGAGCATCGATTTCATAATATTGCGGTTGCATGCATTCAACGCAGCAGAACAGTTGAATTTTTCTATTTTTGTGCATAATATGCATTGACGCAATGCAAGAATTGCGATCATAGGAAATCACTGGTCGAGCGCAACTTCACCGCAAGAATTTGCGATGATTGTGTTCGCAAACATTCGCCCAAGAAGGATCGCTGCAACTTGGTCAGCGCAACATGGTAGGCACATCTGGGTGAAAGCTAATCAATCGCGATGGGACAGAAAGCTGATAACAGTCGAATCCGAATTAAGTTGATGATCGATAACGGTCACAAAGTACATTCAGCTTTTCGGTGACAATTATTCGGCGCGTCAGTCAGAATTAAAGTCATCTCATCTGTAAAACCATGAGAGAGAAGCCGCCTTTCACCATGGATGCTCTATAAATACCAAGGGCATTCTTCAGAGAAGGGGGTTGACAAATTAATGAGTTCAGCTATTCTTTGTTCCACAAGTTCACAGTTTTCTTTCATTTTAAGGCGGAGCAAGAGAATAGTGGTGAGGCCGAAGATCGCTCAGGTCAACTCAAGAGAGAACCTTGGGGTGAAGAAGCAGAGAGCGGGCCGACTCTCACGAGAGCGAGATTATCTTTTGAGCACGAGTAGAAATCAGTGTAAAAGCCTGAGCAGCAAGAGATTGCTTCCAGGCCCTTCATTCTATACTTGCATTGTTATTTTATACTTCATCTTCATATTTATACAATGAAAGTTCTATTTCTACATCTGTTCACTCTCTTAGCATGCATGAGTAGCTAAACCAGTCGAATGGGTTGAGGAAAACTAAGCTAACATGACCTAGGAAGTTCATTGCTTGCGATTGTCTTGATTTATGTTGTGCCAAATATCCTTTAGAGCTACTCGAGAGAAAGTCTAAAGAAAGAACCTAATGACTCGAGAGAGTTAGGTTAGAATCTGGACTCGAGAGAGCAAGATTAGAACTGCATAAATAAGAGATAGGGATTTAGATATAAACTCTGTTTGTCAACTTGCATCACATGCATCCTAAAGATAGGAATGATATTATGTGGTCGCCTTATTTGTGTGTGTGTCATTTCGTTATCGCATAAATAAGAATAGAGGCTTATGTGTAGGCCCTATAGACTTAGCGCATATATCGCATGTGTTCTAACCTTAGAAGTCGTGGCATTCGCACCGAGAGGTGGTTTACTATTGTATGCATGTTGCATGATCGCATAGCATGAACGCATCCTAGGAAGCGTTAATCGAAACTTTTCTCAACCCGTTCACCGCATACTCATGCCATCTTCCGTTTACTAACTCTTTTCAAACTCCGCTGCTTTTATTTATTTTTCATCAACGTAAACAACAAACCCAACAATTTATTTATATATCCGATTACCGCAAAGTTCTTCACAAAAATTACCAACGAAATCTGTTTTCACAAGTCCCTATGTTCGACCCTGGACTTACCAGGAAACTCAGAGGAATTTACACTTGGATTCCACTGGGAAACCTGAGTGCACAACGCAATTTCATCAACGCATATCATCCACATTTCCACTTCATAAAACCAAGCATCACTACACGATCGTGTAGGCTTTAATGAAAGATCGTTTAGGAAATGGTATACGATCATTTAGCAAACTCAGCACACACTACAATCATTTCGAGAAGGTATGCGATCGTGTAGAAACTAGTGTGCGATCTTTTAGGTGCAAGGAGGACGATCGTTTAGGCTGAGAGTGCTATCATATAGGCTCTCGATTCTTTTAAGCGATCGTTTTCTATTCTACCAACGTGCGCTCTCTTTAATCTCTTTTGCACGACGATTCAAAATGAAACAATTTCTTTTTATTTCATCGGTTACAATAACCGACTCATTCCCACTAACCCACGTCCATACGTGATTTTTGGGTTAATTATCATATAATTAATCAACTAAAATATTAATAAATATAATCATATTATATTTTTATACTATAGTATTTTCTCCTCTACTTGATATAAATCATATTTATATCTAATTTCCTCCAAAATAATGTATCTCATACATTTAGCCAATTATATCATATATAATTAACCAGTCCAATTATATCATATATAATCGAACTTCCTCTTGTCAATTTGAACATTTCAAATTAACCCAAACACTGGTTCTCGACTTTATCCAAGCTACCCAGGAGACCTAATGGACTTGTGGCTTGAAGCTCCAATGGTCCGTAAATAGCTGACTAAACTCTTTAGCCACGAGATCTACCATCCGTTAACTGTCAGGCATTCCACTAAAGACCGACAGGTTTGAATCTTTCTTACCAAAGATAGTATTCTACGTTCCATCGGAATATATCAATTTGAGTATCGAGCATGACACGCATTCACAGTACTTCGTAAGTACAGTCTGGGCCAAATTACCATTTTATCCCTATAGTTACATCTCACTTTCTTAAGTCTCACTGATTCCTCTAAATGGGACATACAACTAGTCCAACTATGTGTAGACACCTCTCGGGCCAAGAGAAGGTGTGTGGCACCACATCATTTTAAACCCTGGAATCAAACCTTAAGGAATATCTATCTACTTACCTCTGCTCGGGGAGGACGTGAATTCCATCTTGTGTAGCTAAGTTCCCAGTTCCAAATCGATTGAATCCCTAAAATGGTAGGTTGAATTGGCGACCTGGCCACTCGCACCCATACAAATCAATAGAACTGTCCTCAATGGCCGGAGTTCCCAACTCACTTAGGATTAAGGTCATGTTACCTATGGTCATCCTAGTGAAGTGAGTATTTGTCATGAACAATGTTAAACTTAACACTTCGGGTCAGGTCTTATACAAACTCTTTGTATAGGACACCCCCCTCGCATGTCCCATCACGAATGATCAGGATCAGACCATCTGTGACAAGTCACAACACACTTGTGACCATTCCACAAAGGCGGCCCGCATCTGTAGCGTTACCAGAATGAGGTTTCCCTCCTATATCCATATACTACAGACCATTTTGGTTATCACTCAAGATATGTTCCACTTGTATGTCATCACATACATGCTTGAGTCACATACAGATAACCAGGGATTTTATGTTTATTGGTTTGTGGTAAAGTAAATAAAATAAGCAAATGAGCAAAAATATAAAATGTGAAGTAAATATCATATATTAACAACACAAGTGTTCGTACAAACTGTTTACAAACTACAGGACACGAGATTTTAGGGCATCAACCCAAAAAGTAGCTATAAAGGAGGGCACCAAAATCGATGCTCCCAGAGTTGAAGTACTTTTCAGGCGACCAGATTTGCTCTATTATGTATCTTAAAATCACGTTGTATATCATATGGCCAGATGCTTTGCTGCACATATGGAAATTTTTCTATACCAGTACGACCAGTGCAGATACATGGTTATAGTAAATAAGATTCTTAAGCTCACAACTGTTCCCAGAGTTAATGTGTTTGTACTTTGATTTTCAACATCTTAAGTTTTATAGTTATATACAATGGGTTCTTAATGCCATCATCTAGTATGACAACCTGAGTTTCATTTAAACCCAAGTAACGGTCAGGTTGTGATACAACCCTCCCACTGCGTCGACGCACTCTCAACGATTAAGAAGGACGAGACTGACCTGAAATGCATTAACTCTTGATGAAGGACCAACTACATCAACAACCCTTATTGATTCTTCAATAGCTTCATTTATACTAATTTGCTTCGTGGTTTATGATCTCTCTTGTGCTTTTTCTCCAAGAAAGTAGCGTTTATCAATATAAACACCTTGTTTTCTTGAGGATCATAGAATAGACCACCTTTCGTTTCTTAAGGGTAACCAACAAATTGACATAACCTTGAACGAGGTTCAAACTTCTTAGGATTTGTCACTAGCACGTGTGCAGGATAATCTCAGATTGTAAAGTAACGCAAACTAGGTTTCTGCCCCCTCCATAACTCGAAAGACGTTTTAGAAACACTTTTCGAGGGAACATTATTCAAGATGTGAACTGTAGTCTCTACTGCATATCCCCAAAACAAGCTAAACAATTGAGCATAGCTCATCATTGAACGAATCATTTTTAACAAAGTTCTATTTCCCCTTTTTGATACACCATTTTGTTGAGGTGTACCCGATGCTGAAAGTTTGGATTGAATTTTATGTAATAAATTAATATTATTGTTAGATATATTTGTTTAAATTAACAATTAAAAAATATTTTAATAATATAAAATTTTTTATATTAAAATTTTTTTAAAAAATAACTAAAGCTACTGTTTTAGTGGTTATATATAAATATGTGTGTGTGTGGTGTGTGTAAAATTAAAATTAGAAAAAAGATTTATAATTAAAAGTAGTTTTTATATTGTTTCAGTTTTTTTTTAAATTTTAATTATATTATTATTATATATTTAGTTAAAAAAATTGAGGCGGGGGTGGGGATCGAGTTCGTGGTCGGGATGGGCGGGGATCCCTTCTCCCCCCCGCCCACCCTGTCCCCGATCAGAGACCCAATTTAAATCCTCGATTTGACCTCTAATCCTGATCAAACTGGGGATTCCCCTCGACCCGATCGGAGAATTTTGCCATCCCTACTTGAGAGCCTCGTGTTCGATCTGAAATATAGACCCAGGTCTTGTCATTGGCCTTCGTCCTGCGATCATAAGCATCCTTCAACACTTGGGATGTATTACAAGTGGGGATCAGAGAACTTTTAGGAACCATTGAAGGTCCTTGAGCGGAAACGGGAATCGGACTCAAAACCAAAAATTTACAAAACAATTAACTTTATAGCAAACATACAGAAAATTATGCATCTAATTAATAATTACAACATGCTTAAAGAAAAATACAGGAGGAAAAAAATGGGTTTGCAAAACCTTCAGTTTTGAAGACTGGTCTTCAAATGTAAAACCCTTGAACCGAAAGGATCACCACCACGACGGAGACCTCTATATTCTTTGGATGAGAATCCAAGAGGTGTAGGCTCTGGCTATTTTGGATGAGGGAATTTTTTAGAGAAGAAAAAAGAGGAGAATTTAGTGATTGGGAAGCGTTGAAAAAGTTACATAACCTTTTTTTAGCAAATAACACATAGAGGAAGAAAATAAAGAAAACTGTTCTACCCCTCCCACTATCACGTTGTAGGGACAAAATAACTCCCCCCCTAAAATTATTTTTAAAAAATCAAATTAATTTTAATAAAAACTTTAAAATATAATTATATGATAAAATGGTTATCATATAAATATATTAAACTATATGTTATATCAAATACAACATATAACTTATAATTTAATTCTCTCAACAACGAAATTTAATGTAAATCCCATTTATATAAAATTTAATTATATGAATCGAATTCACATAATTAATATTTGAATCATATTCAAATATTTATTTCCTCTTAAATAAAATTTATAATGTATCAAATATATTATAGTAATTATATCATATATAATTAAATTAAATTAATTATATCACATATAATTAATTCTCTCAATTAACTTGAATAATTTAAATTAATCCAAAAATTGATTCTCATTAATTCTCGTTGAGCTACAGAGGGGACCTCATGGACCTGTAGCTTGAACTCCAACTGTACGTGAATAATTAATTAAACTTCTTTAATTAAATTATTCACCATCTGTTAACTATCGGGTACTCCATTAAAAATCGACAGTTGCATTTGTCGCACTACAGATATATTTTTGTGTACATTAGATATAACCAATCAACGGTATGACGACCTTTCACAAATTGCTCATAAGTACAGTTGGGTCGAAATTATCGTTTTGCCCCTGTTGTTACATCTAACTTCTTAAGTACCACTGATCCCTCTACTGAACAATAAATCATAGTCCAACTATGACCAAACCCCTCTCGGGCCAGGAGAAGGTGTGGCACCACATTGTTCAAGCCTCGAAATCAGCCCTTAAGGCAATAATTTATCTACTTATCCCGACATTGGGGAAGGAGTGATTTTCTTCTTGTGTAGCTGTATTCCCAACTCTCCAACGGTATGATCACCCTTCATAAATTGCTCGTAAGTATAGTTGGGTCGAAATTATCGTTTTGCCCCTGTTGTTACATCTAACTCCTTAAGTACCACTGATCCCTCTACTGAACAATAAATCATAGTCCAACTATGACCAACCCCTCTCGGGCCAGGAGAGGGTGTGGCACCACATTGTTCAAGCCTCGAAATCAGCCCTTAAGGCAATAATTTATCTACTTATCCCGACATTGGGGAAGGAATGATTTTCTTCTTGTGTAGCTGTATTCCCAACTCTCCAATCAGACTAATCTTCAAAATGGTAGGCTTATTGAGTTGGAGATCTAGTCACTCTCACCCATACAAATCAAAGAACCGCCTTTATAAGCAAGAGTTCACAACTCACTCAGGATTCAAGTCATGTCACCTATGGTCATCCTAGTGAAATGTAAGTCTCTAATATGAATAATGTTATGTAATGAGACTAAATATTTCATGGTCGGTCTTATACAAACTCCTTTGTATAGAATACCCCTGCTCACATGTCTCCACATAAATGATCAGGATCAGATCATTTGTAGTATTTTACAACAATTGTAACATCTACAAAGCGAGTCGTACTCGTAGTGTCACCAAGATAAGGTATCCAACCTTATCCATTTGCTATAGATCATTTAGGTTATCACTTAAACATGATCCATCTGTATGTCCCCACATACATGTTTAAGCTACAAGATAACCTTGGATGTTAGTTTATTGGTTTGTGGATTAATGTAACTAAATGTCGAATAAAACATCACATATTTTATTAAATAAATAAGATATTTGTACAATACAATTACAAATTATAGGACCCTACGAGATTTAAGGCATCAACCCCAACAACTCTTCCATTAAGATGAACCATAGATCATCTATAACTAAAATCTTATTCAAGTTAGATTTTCATGTTGCATAGTTTTTTCGGTTAATTTTTCGTTCTTAAGTAAGAAAATGATATTGAAGACATGCTGAAACCAATAATGAACAATTGACATTTTAGTTATATTTTTCTTAACCCATTAAACAAAAAATCCAATCAATTTAGCAAAAACACATGTAATCATAGAACCCTAACTAAACTATTGATTTAGTTTTTATATAGCTTCAGAGGTTTAGGGCAATAACCATTGAAGGGTGATCAACTACCCCTCTCTTGAATTGAGACAAGCTCAGCGAATTATTAATACCAAAATAACTTTTATTCCTATAGTTCTTAGCTACCGTTGTTTGGTTAATGATTCATTAACTAGTTTAATTCATCCCATAAGTGTGACCCTACCATTTTCGGATTCCAGAGGTATGCTTCAACAGGCTACCGAAGGGAAAAACAACTGTTGAAGATTAACCTAAGAAACCTTATCCATAACTAGAGTTTGCGTTGTTTTGAATTCTATGATTAGGCCCTCCGAAGAGATGGTCGCTTTAGAATGACATGCAAGCAGACCATAAGACTTTCACAATGCAACCTAATGGAGGAGACCGTAGGAGCGTTGACACACGCCCTTCTCTCATTTACTATGAACACTTTCTCTATTCACCTTGCTATTACCCATGCAAACACTTTTCGAAGGGAAGCCGCGCCCAGGACAACACAAAGCTGAGTATGGATCTCACGGTGTGAACTCTTAAGAACGTGAGAACTAAAATTTGATACATCCCATATATCAGTTTTCTCCCACTAAAGTATTCTATTATTTTAGGATTTTATTATGCTTGGCTAAAATTCCGACTAATGAATTTATCTAAGTCTTTTTAATTTGCTCGATGTAATATTTATATTGATTATTTCAACAATACTTGATTTCATTTATTAAACTATTTAATAAAATCAATCATCTATTACATACTTATAAAATATTTACCCAATTCACCTTCCAGGTCGGTTCTCAAGTAGAGGTGTTTCATTTTTGTCAGCTTAAATACGCTCGCCTAGACAGAACATTCCTTAGACGAAGGTTACTTATGGGAAATTATTTCATAAATTCATCAATCCACCATACATTATAATACTTATAACATTGTATGATGTATGAACATGCTTAATATAATCATACAACCTTATAATATAACACTTATATTATGATGAATGAGCATGCTAATTAAATCATGCATCCATAAAATATAACACTTATACTTAATCATGATGCATGAATATGTTTATCCTAAGGTGGGATTTTGAATCTATATTCCATTCGTTATGAAATATAAATTCAAAGCATTAAGTTAAACAAACAACCAATGCATAATAAATTAAATAACAAAAATTGGACCAAATGTTGGCACTCTAAAATAATTAATTTATATTAATCTAATTAATTAAAATAAACTAAACTAGGGAAAAATTAGGGCAGCGTGACCGTGCTTAAGAAGAGCACCACTACACTTTGGTCTTCTGCCACAAGGCGTTGCGGCACAACGCTCAAAACTTCGGAGCATCGACCAACCACAGTGCCACGATGCTTAGGTCGACGCTTCAACCACAAGCTTTATTCCAGCACTGTTTCACCTCTGTTTTGGCTCCGTTTTCCATCGATCTCTTTAGGAACTCTTTCTTCTCGATCAACATGGACTTACATACTCGATAGAATAATTTAAATGCCCAAAAAATATAATAGGCCCTTACATTTTACTCAAATTAAAATGAAAGCTAAGTGCTAAAATTTGTAAACATCCAATTTAACAAACCTCACATTCAAAATGCAGATTTAAAATCCACCTTTCTAAACTTATTTTGTTTCAAGAATGTGAAAAAATAAAATGCAAGAAATTGGCTCTGATACCAATTGTTGGGAATAGAATCACGAGCGGAAGTGTTAGGATCATCTTGCATTCAGTTTTTACATTTTATGATAAACATAAATAGCATGCTAAATATAGCATATATTGGATAAACATCATAAAACCATGCTTTAACGAAGGAAAAACAAAGAAGAAGAACCGTTCTTATCTTTGTAGACTCCCAAGCCTCTCAATATTTTCTCTAGCATTTCAAACGAATGTCTCCTCAATCGATCTCGAACACGATTGGAAGAGGAAAAGGTATCCAACAATTGGAAGAGGAAAAGGTATCCAACAATTGGAAGAGGAAGAGGTAGAGAAATTTCTTAGAGAGAATGAAAAGAGGACTTAAGGAAATACTCATCTACTTACACTAAAGTCGGAAAGAAGTGAATTTCATCTTGTAAAATTATGTTCTCAGCTCCCTCCTCGGTCTTATCTCCAAAATGGTAAGCTTATTGAGTCGGAAGACTAGTCACTCTCGCCCATACAACTCAAAGGACAATCCTTCATGAATAGAAGTTCATAATATACTCAAGATTAAAACTGAGTTTCCTAGGTCATCGTATTAAAATAGAAACCTAACTAGTCAATAATGTTACATCTAATGGTTATTGTTTCATGGTCCAGTCTTATACAAACTCATTGCATAGGATTCCCCTCACTCGCATGTCACATACACGGATGTATTGGATCATTGTGTTTGTATCAAATACAAAGTGGGTTGTATATATAGTGTTACCAAGATAAGGTACCCAGCCTTATCCATATAGGCCTATACTATAGACCCTTAAGGCTATATCTTGAACATTGATCCTTGTATGTCTCTACATACTGTCCAAGACTCATAAGACAGCCTATGATATTAGTTTATTGGATTTAAGGCTATTAAGTGAAAGTAGATTACAACACAATCAATCACATCTATTGAAATAACATCGATAACTCTTTATTGATGAAATAACATCGATAATTTTTTAATGATAACGGTCAATTAATTACATTTACTATCCAACATAAAACCCAACCGTTAGAGGTTGATTTTGGCAATTTTTAGCACACTCTTCAGTTGGGCACCTTTAATTGAAGTTTGGAAGTGGGTTCGGATTGAACATCGCATTGGGTAAGTGTTTTTATTTGAGGGTTTTTTAAATGGTTATATGTTTGGTAGGGATTTAAATTGATTATGGTTTTTTATATGGATTCGATCCAAAAGTCTAGCTGGGCTAAGGGAGGGATTGATTTTCTTAAAATTTGAATTAGTGATATGAAGTAAGTGATTTACTAATGGTTCACCCTCGAACCCCAAGTTGATGTTGAGATTGTGAATATGCTAAATGCGTGCTTCTATTGTGATGGAATGATTTGCTATGATGGACTGATGAATGGACATGTCGAGGGTGTTCTGGAGACATATGAATTTTGTTACTAAGTTTGTAATAACATGTTTATGGTTTGATAGAAATTTGAATGTTGTGTGTTGCATATTGGACTGATGGTGACTGTTAGCTCTTCTATCAATAGGGGTGATAGTCGGTTCGGTTTTGAGGCCAACCAAGAACCAAACCAAACCAATTGGTTTTACAAAGAAGAGATCTAAACCAATCCAATAAAAAAATATAACCATTGGATTGGTTTTATTTGGATCGATATATTATTAGTTTGGTTCTCGATTTTCGGTATTTTATTTTTTTTCCAATTTTTATTTTGATTATCACTTTGTTTTGAATCAATCATTTTTTTTCTATTTTAAAATTAAAATTGGGTGTATTTCTTTTCTATAAATTGAAATTTGACATTTTTATTTATTTTTTGGCATTTTTTAAAATAAAAAACATACACACTCCATAATAATTTGTATATTTTCTAAACAACAAATATACATGCACCATAATACTAAAAGATAGTTTATGTTTAAGAGGTATATATATACCATTGCATCAGTTTGGTTTTGATTAATTTTTCTAATAAAAATCGATCTGAACCAACACTTTTTGGTTTTCTCCAAATACAAACCAAGATGTCCAATTTTATACTAAAAATCCAAACCAAACCATTGGATTGGTTTGGATTGGTTTGGTTTTTTGGTTTTTTGTTGCACTACTACCTATCGAGTTATATACCGCTCATGTTTGTGAACCTTCAAGTTCACTTCTTATGTTGATATTTTAGCGTCCCTACGAGATCACCATTTATGCTTAGGATTGTGACCCTTTGGGATCACTACCAATGAAAGCATGCCTTCGGGCCCACCCCTTATGCTTATGCCTATGATATATGATGTATATTTGTGTCTCAATGGGAAGGCTAACAAGCTCATCTAGTGGACCCAGTAGTGGGTCGCTTATTAAGTATTTTTACACTCACTCTTTCTCTACATTTTTTTTTCAAGTAAAAGAAAGAACAGACAGACGAATGAAAAAAAGAATTGTGACCGAGCCTTTGGGACATGACATCATTTCCACATATGTTTTTCTTAAATTCTATGTTTGGGTTAGGAGTCAAACATTCAAAATCCTTTATTTTAAATTGGAGTTAGGATACCCCGAACAGTGATTTTATGTTATTATTCTTTTAAAGTTTTATTAAATAAAAAGGGTCTTGTTTCTTTTCTTAAATTAAGAAAAGACCTATTTTTAGGTTATGCATGCATGTAGTGACGTCCTTCTAGTAAGTATTAAAGTGTCATATCGTTTTATATATAATCCAAGTTGGGTTAGGTCAACCTGGGAAAAAAAATTATTCAACCTGAGACCCAACTCAACCCTATAAAAATAGAAAAATTGTAACTTAACCCAAAAACAAAATTAAACCTACTCAACCCTTATAATTTGGGTTGGGTGATCCGAGTTGTTCGGGTTGTTGAGTTATTTGAACACTCCTAATAAATGTGCAAACTTCAATTAAAAAATATTATTTAAATTAGTGGAGTTAAATTATATAACACTGACTTATAAATTCAGTGAACCAAACATAGACTAAATTATGATTGCTAAAACACTTTTATGAAAGGCTTGAACTCTTGTTTAATCCATATATAAATAATAATTAAAAAGAGAGAGATGGAAGAGTTGAAGGAATGCATTATATGAAAAGTTTAAGAGTGACATATAAAATGATTAATCCAATGCCATTATGATTTTTAAGTCCATAATCTTTTTGAGCTAGCATAATGATACCAAGCATGTGTCTTTTTAAAATATTAGTACGTGGTTTTTTAAAAGTTCTTTTTATTAAAAAATTATATATATATATTTTTTACAATAGGTTGTATATGGAGTTTCTTATAAAAAGTACATCACTATGACCATGATGCAAAACTATATATATTTTAAGTGAATTCTTGGTATTGCACATGTACCCAATTAAAACTATAATGTACTAAAAAAGAAAGGGAAATGGTATAATGTGGTTAAAATTAGAGGGGAAATCGTCCAAAATAACATCATGAAGTTCTGACATTAAAATAGCATCCTTTTTTGAAAAGTCGTTTAAAGGGTTTTTCTTGGACCAACTCGATTGAGATCGGGACCGAGATTAATTTTAAAATGGAAAAATAATTTTTTTCGCATGCTTTGGGATTAGTTATTAAAAACTTGAATTTACTATTATGCCCTCAGATATTATATTATACTAATTGTTTTAGTGTTGTTTTAGAAACCAACCAATTGGATTGCTCTAGAAGTTTTGTGTGTTCCCAAACAGTTTCCAATATTTTCTACCAAAAGTTTTAGAAACCCTCTTAACCTCATATTCGAACGAATTCACGAAAAGAAGTTATATATGTCTATATTTCTTGGTTTCTAAAATGCATGCTATTGACCCAAAAAAAAAGTGGTTTGCGTGGTTGTTTATGTAATCTCGGGGTAAATGTAGTAATCAAACCAAAGATAGACTATATTATCCCTGAGATTGTTGAAGAATGATTAAATCTCGGACTAGATGGGAGCATATTTGCACCAAAATTAATGTTTATCCCCGAGATTGTGATGGTTTTTATTAACTTTTTTCATATGTGTGTGTGTTTGCTTGCCTTTTTTTTTTTTTTTTTTTTTTTTTTCAGGATATCTTGTATATTTGTATGTTTTGGGAGTGAATGAAAGGAGAATGAGACAAAATATGTAGGATGACAGTTGAAGTTTGATTGTAGACATTGGAATAACGTATGAGCATTTTATACAAGAAATATATAAAATAAGTGGGATAAATTCTGTTGAGTATGAAATTGTTATAAGATGTCTATATAATTTAAGGCTAAAGGTCTCTGCTTTTGTGATCAGTAATTAGAAAGACCTTAATTTTTCTTAACCGATGAAGATGTGTCTAAAATGGCTCTTTTGGTGTCTAAGATACCAATAGTAGTCCACATGAGTAGAAGTACAACACCGTCATTTCCAATCTCGATGGCTCAAAATGTACATTCATTCCCCTTGCGTCATGATTTTATACCTGAGTATAATGTAAGTTCAAATGATGTGCGATCATTAAGTTCATTGAATGACAAAGTAGCTCTGCTAGGATTAGGGGACGATAAAGATGGGATGTCGAATAAGGAGTATGTATTTGATGCAAATATGTAAATCGAATGTCAATATTATTATGGAGGATGTTGACATATTAAGGCCGATGATGAAGTTTTTTATACTGACACGCTGAATGGTCAACATCCAATCAACATCGATGTAGACTCCATGTTGAATGTAGAATCATAGACTGACAAAAGATCGTTTGGTAAGAGTAACCTGACAACGAATGGTGCACAGTCTACAAATATGATAACAAGTTGTGAACCGGGTGCCACTTATAGAAAGAAAAAGTGTACCTCGCATTTGAAAACGAACCCGATCATCGTCTCCTTAGAGTCTATTGTAGAATATGTCCAGTCGGTAACATGATTTCTAACAAGAAAGATTTGTGTAAGATGTTGTCTATTATTTCCATAGTGAAAAAAAATTCAATTTCATGTAGATAGATCTACAAAGAAGTTGTATGTTGTGAAATGTGTAGAAATGGCATGCAAATGGAAAGTTAGGGCAATTAAACTTAAAGAATTTAATATGCTAAAAATCACTAAATACTTTAGTGGTCACGCATTGTTGGGTGAAAATTTAACTTTCAAAACTAGAGGGAATCAATTTTTTTGGTTGGAGAATCCCACCTTGGAAAATTTGGTGTTGAAAGTCTCCTTTATATGCTCCAACCTTGTGTTTTGAGTTTGACCCCAAGGGGTACCCATGTTTTGGAGGGAATGAGAAGATAGACCAATATGGGTTTGGTGGACGTCCCACACGCACACCGCTGTCCGTCTAGTCCGGCGAGGCAAGGCACGTGACGATTATTTTTAATAAAAAAGTTTATTTTATTTTTATTATTATTATTTTTAACCAGAAAAAGAGGATGAAACGATTCGTTCGTCCGCCCATCCCGTTCTGTACCGTCCGCGCACGTTCTGTGGCGGAACGCCCTTCTTGCTCCCTACAGTTCGACGTTGAAGGCCTACAAAAGGTGAGGCATTCAGTAGTTCGTAAGATAGAATTCATTTCTTCATTTTCCACTTCAGTAGTTCGTAAGGCCTACAAAAGGCGAGGCAAGACAGTGAGTTAAGAAAGGGTGTATGTTTCGTTCGATAATGGTACATTTTTTTATCGATTTTTATTTAGCTGTTTTATCCTGGGGACGACGTGAAAATTTCCAGACTTACACATTTGGGCAAAGCCGCGAAACGTCTTAAAGAGAGCGAGCTCCATGACTCAGCCTTAACGAGTTTCTGTTTTGCAAGTTTTGCTCTTCGCTTGACCGCCATGCATTGACGTTTACTGTCCATCGTTTTGAGGGTCTTGCCGTTCCAACAATTTTAAGACGTTGCCACATCATCAATCACCCTCAGTAGTAACAATGATGTTATGATATCTGACCTCAACCGTCCATTTTGGTTCGAAGGAGCGAACTTCAAGCGGTGGAAGCAAAAGATGTTGTTCTTCCTCACCATCAAGAAATTTGCCGAAGCTTGTACCAGCGCTAAGTCGGTCGTCCCTTTAGAAGAACCAACTATACAACAGATAAAAGAAGCTACTGATTGGAAGAAGAAAGACTTTTTATGTAAGAATTTCATTTTAAATGGTTTGACTGATGATCTATATGACTATTATAGTACAATGAAGACAGCGAAAGAGGTATGGGATGCTCTGCAAAAGAAGTATGACACCGAGTAGGCTGGGTCGAAGAAATATGCGGTTAGCCGTTATCTCAAGTTCCAGATGATGGATGACAAATCCATGGAGGCCCAATCCCATGAACTCTAGCAGATAGCCCACGAGATAATTACTGAAGGTATGCCTCTAGACGAACAATTCCAAGTTGTTGTTATTATTGATAAACTGCCCCTTTTGTGGAAGGACTTTAAGAACACTTTGGGGAATAAGACCAAGGAGTTCTCCTTGGAGAGTCTTATAACCCGGCTAAGGATTGAGAAGGAAGCCCAAAAGCAGGACCAAAGGGAGGAGGTGAACGTTGTACCTGGGAAACCCACCTCTGCCGTGGTAAAGCCTGACAAAAAATCTAGGGGGACAAAGAGAAAAGGTCAGAACCGTGGCTCCAGCAACCAGAAACAACAGAAAAAATAGAAGCCTCCTTCAGGAGAAACGATACAGTTCCTCTGCTTTAATTGTAATAAACCTGAGCACATGGCTAGGAACTGTAAGAACAGACGTCATCCTGTTGGTCAGGCGAACCTGACAGAAGAACCGTTAGTCGCCATGATCACAGAAGTAAATGTGATCGGTGGTTGTGAAAGATGGTGAATAGACACTAGCGCGACGCACCATGTCTGTCACGACCTTAGTCTATTTAAAACTTATACTGAAACTAAGGATAAGAATATTCTATTGGGAGATCATCACTCGACGAAAGTTGCTAGAACTGGTGAGGTGGAACTGAAGTTTACCTCTAGGAAAACCCTCACGTTGAAGGACGTTCTACACACTCCGGAGATAAGAAAGAATTTGGGTTCAAGCTATCTCCTTAACAAAGTCGGGTTTACTCAAACTATAGAACCAGACCTATATACCCTTACCAAAAATAATGTATTTGTAGAGAAACTAAGGGAATGTTCAAATTAAATTTAGACTTTAATAAAATGAAATCTTCTGTGTATATGTTGTGTTCTATGAATATTTGGCATGTTAGACTCTATCATGTGAATAAGAATTTAATTAGTAATATGATTAGGCTGGAAATGATACTTAAGTTATCCACGGATGATTTTGATAAATGCGAGTATTGTAGTTAGGCTAAAATTACTAAAACTCCACATAAATCTGTACTTAGGAATTCTAAGCCTCTAGATTTGATTCATTGCGATGTCTGTGAATTTGCTGGCATATTGAATAGGAACAGTAAAAGCTATTTCATTACTTTTATTGACGATTGCTCTGATTTTACTTTTGTATACTTGCTGAAAAACAAAAGTGATGTTTTTTATGCCTTCAAACTTTTTGTTTTTGAAATAGAGAATTAGTCTAATAGAAAGGTTAAAAGATTTCGTAGTGATAGGGGAACCGAGTACGACTCAGACAATTTTAATGAATTCTTTAACTCACATTGAATAATACACGAAAAGACCGCACCTTATTCTCCTGAAATGAACAGAAAAGCCGAAAGGAAAAATAGAATTTTAGCTGAGCTAGTAGTTGCAATTTTACTTAGCTCAGGAGCCACGTCTTATTGGTGGGGTGAAATCATCCTTACCATGTGTTATGTCCTAAATAGAATTCCGAAATCTAAAAATAAAACTTCACCTTACGAAATTCTCAAGAATAGGTAACCAAACTTGTCCTACTTTAGAACATGGGGTTGTCTAGCCTTTGTAAGGATTCCTGACCCAAACAGGAGAAAGTTGGCTAGTAGAGCTTACGAGTGTGTCTTTATAGGTTATGCCTTAAATAGTAAAGCCTACAGGTTCTATGATCTAGTGAACCAAGTGATCATTGAGTCAAACGATGCCGTTGAAGATAGGTTTCCTTTTAAATCAAGGAATAGTGAGGGCTCTAGATCAAGTGGTATAACCTTAGTTAGAAATTCTAACTCTGGAGAGGAAATTGACCTAGAACCTAGAAGAAGCAAAAGAGCTAGAACCACCAAAGATTTCAAAAATGACTTCCTGACCTACAATGTAAAAGAAGACCCTAAAGATCTAAGAGCTGCCCTGTCCTCAATAGATGTCAACCTATGGCAAGAAGCCATAAATGATGAGATGGACTCACTTGAGTCAAATAGGACTTGGCACTTAGTAGATCTACCCTCAGGATATAAGGCAATAGAGTACAAATGGATCTTAAGGAGGAAACTCAGACCTGATGGGACTGTCGACAAATTTAAAGTCAGGTTAGTAACGAAGGGCTTTAGACAGAGAACGTAAATTTCTTTGACACCTTCTCCCTTGTCACTAGAATTACCTCTATCCGTGTCTTGTTCTCTCTCGCTGCCCTTTATAAACTTGTAGTACATGATAATGGGCAAAAATGCACGTTATCATATTGTTAAGTTATTAAATAATGTTGGATTGCATTGATGAAATATGATTAACTTGCATCCATTAAGCATCATTTTCATGATATTGCGGTCCCATGCGTTAAGCGCATTAGAACAGTTGTTTTTTTTGTATTTTTGTGTAGAATATACGTTAACGCAATGCAAAGTTTGCGATCATAGGAATTCATTGGTCGAGCGCAACTTCACCGTAAGGCTTTGCGTTGATCGTGCTCGCAAACATTCGCCCAAGAAGGATCGTCGCAACTTGGTCAGCGCAACATGGTGGGCGCATTTGGGTGAAAGGCCAATTAAGAGCGATGAGACAGAAAGCTGATGATAGTCGAATCCAAATTAAGTTGACAGCCAATAACGATCACAAAGTACATTCAGCTTTATCGGTGATAATCATTCGGCACATCAATCAGGAATTAAAGTTGTCCCATCTATATAACAAGGAGAGAGAAGCCGCCTTTCACCATGGATGCTCTATAAATACCAAGGGCATTCTTTAGAGAAGGGGTTGATCAGTTCACGAGTTTAGCAGTTAGAAATTTCATATTTCAGTTCGCACATCTTTAGTTTTCTTTCATTTTAACGCGAACGTGAGGGAAGAAGTTGTGCTGGCAGATCGTTCTGGTAAGCTTGAGAGAGCGCCGGAAGCTTCAAGGATAGAGAGAGGGCCGACGCCTGCGGAAGTGGGAACATCTTTAGATCAAAATAAAGATTTCAGTGTAAAAAGCCTCAGTCAGCAAGGAATTGCTACCAGGCTTTCTACCTATACTTTCCATTGTCATTTTGCACTCAACTCATCTATAAAAATGGAATTCCCTTCTCTATATTTGTTCACTCTCTTTTCTTCACGTATGAGTAGCTAAATCAGTTGAATAGGTTGAGAAGCATTTAGCTAGCACAACTAGGGAATCTTCATTCTTTGCGATTATCTTGTTTATGTATTCTTCATTCATCCATTAGAGATACTCGGTTGGGTAGTCTAAGGACAGGATCTAGACTTGAGAAGGTCAGGTTAGAATCTAGACTCGGAAGAGCCAGATTATAACGCATAAACAAGAGATAGGCGCTTAGGAATGAGCACTATTTGTTATCAACGCATCGCATGCATCCTAAAGATAGGATATGATTATATGCGGTCACCTTGCTTTTATGCATTTTGCATCATCGTATAGGACAAGAGTAGAAACTTAGGGATGAGCTCTATGGACATTTTGCATTCAACACATGTGTCCTAGATTTAAGAGCATCGCATTTACATTGGAAAATGACTTGCTGTGCATGGTTGTAACATGATCACATAGTTTGATGCATTCCCAAGTAACACTAGCTAAAGATCTTCTCAACCCGTTCATTGCATACTCATTGCATCTATACACACAACTGTCTTTTCTCAACTCCGCCGCATTTGTTTATTTATTTTTCATCAATGCAAACAACAAACCCAACACTTTATTTGTTTATCCGGTTACTGCAAAGTTCTTCATAAAGATTACCAACACAAACTATTTTCACAAGTCCCTGTATTTGACCCTGGACTTACTAGGAAACTCAGAGGAATTTACACTTGGATTCTGCTGGGGAAACTTGAGTGCACAACGCAATTCCATCAATGCATAACATCCATATTTCCACTTCATAAAACCAAGCATCAGTACATGAGATGGATGTAAAAACTGCTTTCTTAAACGGTGAACTTGAAGAAGAGATTTACATGGAACAACCTAAGGGTTTTGTTGGCCATGGTCAAGAAAATAAGGTATGTAAATTAGACAAATCTCTCTATGGACTAAAACAAGCTCCTAAGCAATGGCATGAAAAATTTGATAACCTTATCCTATCTAAAGGTTTCAAGGTCAATGAAAGTGACGAATGCATCTACTATAAGTTTGATAATAACCTCTGCACTATCTTGTGTCTATATGTAGATGATTTATTGATCTTTGGGTCGAACTTGCACGTCATAAATGATGTAAAATTTAATATTGAGTGCGAACTTCGACATGAAAGACTTAGGAAAAGCTAGTGTAATCTTAGGCATAAAAGTAAATAGGTCTGAAAAGGAAATTTCTTTGGATCAATCTTAATATATAGAAAAGATTCTAAAGAAATATAATTACTTTGAGTGTAAACCAGCCTGTACTTCTTATGACCCTAGTCTCAAGTTGTTCAAGAACACTGGTGACAGTGTTAATCTATCTGAGTATGCGAGCATCATAGGCAGTCTTAGATACGCTGCCGACTGCACTAAGCCTGACATAGCTTATGTTATAAGATTACTTTGCAGATTTACAAGCAGACCTAGAGCATTGGAATGCTATAGAAAGAGCCATAAGATACTTAAAGAAAACCCAAAACCTAGGATTACATTATCAAAAGTTTCCCACTGTTCTGGAAGGGTTCAGCGATGCTTATTGGAACTCTCTTTCGGATGATTCAAAGGTTACAAGTAGCTATATATTTAATATAGCTGGCGGAGCTGTCTCTTGGAAGTCCAAGAAACAGACTATTTTAGCCCAATCTACGATGGAGTCAGAAATGATAGCACTAGCGACAGCTAGTGAAGAAGCAGGTTGGCTTAGAAGTAGGCTATCAGAGATTCCCTTATGGGAAAAGCGCAACAAGCCATATTGATCCATTGCGATAGTACTACAGTAATCTCAAAAGTTCAGAACCGTTACAACGAAAAGAGACGTCAAATACATCGTAAGCACAGTATCATTAGAGAGTTTCTCACTACTGGTGCAGTTAGAGTGGATCACATACGAACTGATGAAAATTTGGTAGATCCTTTGACGAAAGGACTGACCAGAGAAAAGGTTTTCAGAACCTCAGAAAGGATAGGCTCATGCCTATCGAAAGATGAATCACAGTAAGGGAAACCCAACCTATAGACTGAAGTTCCCAAGAAACAGGTTCAACGGGTAATAAACCAAACACAGATGATCACGAGTGATATATAGTGAATCATGCTAAACCAAACACAGAGTTCCATTCCTATGACTTAAAGTCTGAGCATGATATCCTAAAGCGTAAGAAAGGTTGAATTCAATTCTTAATGAGATCTATACTTGATGATAAGTGGGGTACCTAGCTATAGAAGTACCCTTGATAGACTCACCTGTGTGAATGTGGAAGTGAGGGCCACTTCCTATGGAGTTTTTAGGCAAACTCTCTAGAGCATTCCTAAATCGAGACTCACGTGCTAGGTGATGCTTTGTGAATGCGATGAAATAATGGTGTATATTGCGATGGTAGTGTATGCGTTGTACATGCAAGTTTTCCTAGCAAAATCCAAGTATAAATCCTACTAGGTTGCTTGGTAAGCCCAGGGTCGAACACAGGGACTACGGAGACAATATGCGACAGTGATTTCTGATTCCTTTGTGGTGACAAATAAAATAATGAGTTGGTTGGTATGTTCGTTTAAGGTATAGATTCTATGAGGCGAAATTGAGAAAAAAGTAAATAATAGGGAAAGTAACAATGAGTATGCAGGGAACAGGTTGAGAAAGGATTTAGCTAACACTTCCTAAGATTGTGTTCAAGCTATGCGATCATACTACACACACAACAACAACAAATTATCTTCCAATGCAAATGCCATAGTTCCTATTTCTAGGACATATGTGATGTATACGATGATGTCGATAGGACTTATTCCTAAGTCTCTATTCTTGTCTATGCAATGATGAATGATGCACATATACACAAGGTGACCGCATACTATCATATCCTATCTCTAGGGTGCATGCGATGCATTAATAGCAAACAAAACTTATTCCTAAATTTCTATCTCTTGCTTATGCAGTTCTAATCTGACTCTCTCGAGCCTAGATTCTAATCTAACTTTCCCAAGCCTAGATTCTTTCCTTAGACCACCCTCCCGAGCATCTCTAAAGGACAAATAACGCATACATAATACAAGATGATTGCATAAAATGAAGATCTCGGGTCATGTTAGCTAAGTGCTTCTCAACCCATTCAGAAGTTTAGTTACTCATGCATAATGTAAAGAGAATGAAAGAATGTAGAGCTGCAAATTATAAGTAGAATCAAAGTACAGAATGAAAATGGAAAGCAGGGTGAGCTTGGTAGCAATGTCTTGCTTGTCAAGGCTTTTACACTGTGTTTTTCTCTACTCTGCCCAAAAGAATGTTCTTACTTCTGCAAGAGTCGGCCCTCTCTTCGTTTGAGGTGCCTCCCAGTAGTCTTTCGAGCTTCCCATAAGTGATCTCTCGACGTTCTCAATTCTTCACTCGCCTCCGCCTTTTAAGTGTAAGAAAACTATGAACAACGGCTAACTATCTTCTATATGGCGAACTCTCTATATGGCTAATCTTCTTTATCGATGATGGCCTTCGATATTTATAGAGATCAAGGTGAAGGAGCATTTCTCTCAAATGATTGCACTGATGGGATATCATTAAATCTCTGTCTGATGCGCCGATTAATTGTCACCAAAAAGTTGAGTGTACTTGTCAGTGCGTTGTTAACGGCTTGTCAACTAAATTTGGATTTGACCGTCATCAACTTTTTGTCCCATCATAATTTATTAAGCTTTTACCTTGATGGGCCGTCTCTATGCGACCACCTTATTGAGCAGATCTTCACGAACGCATACAATCGGATAGCGTTGCGGTCGCAATCTTCTAATGCGTCGGACGCTGAATTCTCTGGATCGCAATTCTGCCTTGCACCAATGCATTTTCCGGCACAAAATACGTAAATTAGCTGCTTCAACGTAATTAGCGTATGCGAACACAATGTTCTCAACTTAATGATTTTGGACACGATTTTACATATTTTTACCGTCGCAATCCTACATTGTTTATATCTTTGCGTTTTAATAACATGCATTTCTGCCCGTTATCACACCCCCAAATTTAAACAATGCTTGCCCTCAAGCATAAACTAAAGATTTTCTCTAGAAAGTATGCTGCCTTCTTCTTTCTTAGATTTCTCGAGGTACTATATACCAAAATCTCCTTAATTTCTATTCAGGTCTCTTATTAAAATATTTCTAAAATTTAGGGACTGCAAGTTTAACCTTCAAAAAGACTTTACTTGTTTCCAGGGCATCGCATGATTTATTTTAAAAAAACTTTTTTTTTCAACTATGGTATTTTCAAATGATTTTTATCGTTGTATAGTTTAGATATTTTTTTTCTATGACCTAGCACTGATCCGAGTGCCTAGCCTTCATTTTGGCTTGCCCCCACGTGTGTCATGCGAGCATCTAACTACGAGTAAGGCGCTCTTTCTTAGTCTAAACTCATGCCCATTTAGCAGCGGAGTTGCGATCATTTTATTTATGCGTTGATCACGATTCCTACCTTCATTTTGGCTTACCCCCATGTGTGTCATGCGGACATCCAACTACAAGTAGGATCCGATCGCAACGTTATGATAATTTTTTTTTTAGATGCCTAAAAGTAGCAAGGTTGAAAATAATTACCGCACCCCCAAATTTAAACACAACAATGTCCTCATTGTTGAAAGAGTAAAAGAATTCATGCGATGCTCTTAGGAGGTTTCGTAAAAGTCAGTTTGAAAGAAAGCTAGTGGACTACTAACTTCTAGAAATATTTTGTGAATTGACTGTCCTAAAATTAATTTGATTTTAGTGCATGCGATGAGAAATAGAGGCATGCGTTTCATCATTGAAATCATAATTGGCATAGAAAAATAATGCGGTGACTTACTAAATTAATAAATATTTAATGATTGCGCCAACTAAAGAGGATGCGATGATAAAATTATCAACGTTAAAAATGAGATGCGAGAGTGCAAAATTTGGAATAAACAAAATCAAGAAAAGATACAACCCCCAAATTTGCTCTATTGCCCGCATCATTTATGATCGCATTCTTCTTTGTGGTGAGCCGATTTCTTTGATTGCGGTGGTTGAACATCTTAGCCACGTCTTTTAGTTATCGTGTAGCTTCACCGCAAGCATTCACCACGATCGTTGCAAAAAAACATTGAGAGAGTAAAAAATATAAACGACAGAGCTACCAAAATCGTTCACCACGATCGTATCCTTTTTTTTTTTATCAAAGAGTAAAAAGGATATAAACATGATAACGACTATATGAAAAGGTAGAATGAATTCATGAATCAGAGATAGGAAAAGTATACTCTAAAAGAATTGCATCCCTGACGAGTTTCTGTCGCATAACAACGCAGGGACCGCTTAATTTTTCTTCATTCAGGATTCCTCAGGTCTACGGAGGTATTTTCCCGCAGAAACTCACCTCCGTGATATGCATTGACTCTTTGCCTGTTGACCTTGAATGCGCGGGTCCCTTCTTCATTAGTCAATTCGACCGCACCATGCAGGAATACTTCTTTGATTATGAAGGGTCCAGACCAGCGTGACTTTAATTTACCGGGAAAAAATCGTAGCCGCGAATTGTATAACAAGACCTTTTGTCCAACCTGGAGATTCTTCTCGCATATTTGTTTGTCATGCTAACATTTTGCGCGCTCCTTGTAAATTGTGGCATTCTCATATGCTTGAGTTCTCCATTCATCAAGCTCGACCAACTATAGTTTCCTTGCTTCCTCTACGGCCTTAAAGTCAAAATTGAGCTTTTTCACTGCCCACATTGCTTTATGCTCCAACTCAAACGGTAAGTTGCATGCCTTTACAAACACCAGTGCATACGGAGACATGCCTATAGGTGTCTTATAGGCGGTCCTGTATGCCCACAAGGCATCGTCCAACTTCATTGCCCAATCTTATCGTGAAGGTTTTACCACCTTCTCTAATATCAGCTTGATTTCCCTGTTGGATACTTTAGCTTGACCATTTGTTTGTGGATGGTATGTGGTGGCTACTTTATGGAGGATATTATACTTGAGCAGCAATTTGTTGATGATGTAATTAACAAAGAAGAGCCTTCATCACTTATTATGGCACGTGGAGTGCCAAAACGAGTGAAAATATTTTTTCTCAAGAACTTGGAGACTACCGCCACATTGCTTGTGTAAAACCCGAATCCTAATTACTTCAAGTAAGAGTAAGTAATGTGATGTCTTCTAATGAGCTAAATGAAGTCATGTCTTAGGAAGGGTAGAAGATGGAAGTAAGAAGAAATAAGCTCTTGTGTAGCTAAGTGTAAACCCCGAATTCTAAGTTCCTAAACAAGTATGTTTAGACAAAAGGAATGATATATTAAATATTTAATAAGTGAAAATTCATGTTATTTATAGAAGTTGTGAAGAGCGGAAAAGAAAAACATATTAAATAAGAAAACTCACTTATTGGTTTGGCACGTGGCGGTTAATCCTTGAATTCGGGAGGCATCAGGAAGATTAAAAGGAAAAGGAACTTCAAAAGCTTGGTTTTTGGCAATCTACATGAGCAAATTTAGTGAAATTGGTGTCATTTGAAAGCTGGGAGAATCTAGTTTTCATGGTTGTCTTATCGAAGAAAGATTGCAGGAAAAGAAGAACAGAAAGTGATGAAATTACAGAAGAGACAGAATCTTAGGTTAATCAGAGCCTGAGGTAAAGATTGGAAGCTCTAGGCCAAATTATAAGAAATTTTTGGCTGAAATTTTAAGGTAAGAAAAATTAACTCAATTTTAAACATGTTTGTAGAAGGAAGTTTCTTCAAAAGAGGGCTAGATTTTGAGTTATGAATTTTTGAATTTGTAACAGAGAAGTTGTGCATAAGCAGACAGCTGCTTGGGAAAAACAAGCAAACAGCTCATATGGAGAATGAGGATCTCGCTAATGAAGGAAATCTCGTTAATTTTGTGCTGAGGATCTCGCTTATGAAGGGAATCTCGCTAATTTTGTGCTGAGAATCTCGCTCTAGAAGGAAATCTTGCTAGAAATTGGGCTGAGTATCGCTGGTATCACTAGGAAAAGCTTGATCTCGCTCATGAGGAGAATCTTGCTAGTAAAGCTGTCTTTAATGATGAAAGTTCCATTAGTAAATGAACTATTTGAGGTATTTTGCTAAGAATTCTAAGCAGTTTAACCAGGAATTATGTCCTTTCAGGCCAAGAAGAGCTAGAGAGGCATATAATCCATTAAGAGGCCAACGAGCAGTGAGTGACTGTGTGATGACTTACTATTTTAATGATTTAGAAACTATGATTTCTTGAAGATATTTCCCATGCTAAGTGTTTAAATGAATTGCCAAGCAACATATTTGTGGAACTGTTTCTCATGTTAAGTAAAGCATGTTTTCCATGGAATTGACATGATTTAGATATGTTATCTTGTCCAAAAACTTTCAGTATGTTTAAGTAACTCCATTTTTATGATGAACCAGTATGATGGATGAACTAGTATGATGATTTGAGTACTAAGCCTTAGTGTTCAACTAAATGTTTATGACTAGTTATATGACGGATACTGAAGGACAATGAGAAGGTATCCTTTCAACTAAATGTTTATGACTAGTTATATGACGGATACTGAAGGACAATGAGAAGGTATCCTTTCAACTAAATGTTTATGACTAGTTATATGACGGATACTGAAGGACAATGAGAAGGTATCCTAGTCAAGTACCTAAGGTATGATAGTACTCAGTTATAACCACGTGCACGTAGGTAATATGACATCGAGGGATTGAGCAAAAGGGTTCTCCCCGACTAAGGTTGACATTGAGGGTTAAATCTAATAGTTCACTCTCAACTAAGGATAAAGGCAGTCATATCTTCTCCCAGGCTAGAAGGATAGTTTGGAATTGCTAATACTTATGAATGTTTATCAACGCATGATGTTACTAATGTATGAGTTTTCCAAGTATGTTTTCCATATCTAACACATGCTAATAGTTTTTACAAGCTAGTTCAACACGATTTAAGCCAACTTATTTTATAAAGTATGAAGCATGCGTTAGGGTTAAAACTAAGCTTGATGTGCTATGTTTATATACCTAAAGATTTCTAAAGTACATGCGTTGATATTCCTTAGCACAATGAAGAGGAGTACTGAAGGTAAGAAAGGTATCTGAATAAATGTACCTAAGATATTAACGGTATATAGAAACCTCCACGTACACGTGGGTAGTTTTGAAGAAGAGGCCAAAGTATGGGTCTCCTAGGCCATAAACCAGCAAAGAGAGGCCGAAGCATAGGTCTCATGACCGATAACAGACGTTGGGAGCTAGAATGAGGCATGCTCGTTCTCAACTAAGGAATAATAATGTTTAATGGCGTTTAAGAGTAGTTCTCAATGCTAATGTTTAGAGAAGAATGCTTGAGATGCCCATCGATATATTTTTAAAGAGATCGATGTAGGGGTCCCTCCTAGCCATAGTTCAGTATGAAAAGATCAAAGTAGGGGTCTCAATTAAGATACAGGTTTCAGATACAATGGTTGTAAAGGTTTTATTACACGTTTGCTTGGTATATTTTAGTTCCAGTATTATGTTTTCGAGCTTTCAGTTTAAGCATGAGATTTATGTTTTATTAAGTCACTCACTGGGTTTCTAGCTCACGTTTTCAAATGTTTTCTTTCAGATAGCGGTCAGTTCCCAAAAGACTATCTTGCTGCTACTCTGCCACTCAAAGAAACAGGTTGAAGAAAGCGTAATTAAAGATCGATGTTAGTTAGTACACATGTGTCTGTCTAGTGATTAGTATATTAGATGGGGCTCACTAAGTTGTAATATTCATGTATGAACAATGCTACGAAACCCTATGATGTAAATGTGTTAAGTTCGGAGTTTATATGTTGGTATATTGATAATATGTATGTATTCAGGGTTTAGTAAAAGTTAACAGGTTAGTTAGGCAGTAAGTGCCAGCAAAACGGTTGGTAACTGCTGCAGTCACCATTCCATCCAAGTTAAGAGGGTAATCTGGGGTGGGGTGTGATAGCTTACGACACACGATACTGCTTCTACCCATTTGGAAATGTTGTCGA